>NW_008751981.1:240209-250971 GCF_000715545.1 Opisthorchis viverrini | reverse complement strand
TTATATAGACTAACCTCATGGTTGTACGACAGTGAAGCATCAGTGCTAACACTGATGTTGCTGTCGTTGATGATGATGAAGCCCACAAACACTGGTCGGTGACCAAAGTCGCGGTTCAGAACGGGGAACGTCCAACATGCACAATACACCTTAAGACCGGGTAGGCCAGTGAGCACAAAATCGGTTCAATACAGATTTACGCCGTCATGATCCAAATGGAATTTAATAAACCACTCGGGTTGCCCGCTGAGAATCCAGTGGCAGTCTACACGGGCGACGAAAGCACGAGGGTCGGGATACTGCCAGGTTGCCCAACCGTAGACGGGGGAAGTGGGGCCCATTATCCGCACAATGCTCTTAGTTGCACTCAACGTTTTGCGCCAAAATGTTGCACTTAGTTGCCTATGTGCTCAAACCAAAAACCATTCTAATGTACGTTCATATTTTTGCAGCTCACCAAATTTCGTTGTCCATTGAGACAGTCCTACCTCTGGCGGAAAAGTCTGATGGGATAATTTCCCAGCATCGCCGAGACCCCGGGATGCTTAATTGGGGCTCAAAAGTTTGGACTGGTACTCTCAACTCAACTGCCCGATTGCTTTAGTCCATCAGTCCATCGAAAATTCAATCCCATTATGCGAATACTGAGCGCCAGGGGAAGTCGAGAGGCAGAGGCTGGGTTCGAACCACGCGCTCTAACCACTGAGCCATCTCGCTCCAAAGAGGGGCGACGCTGGTCGGTCCTACGAAACGTCCAGCCCTACAATCCATGGGTCAGTGAAGCAGCTATTGAGAACCAGTCATACAATCTTTGTCAAGAAAACAACTCTGTGTATTTGCAGCTTTCTAAGGAGCCACCATTACTCACCGTACTCCGATAGTTCATTCATCCCACGTGGTGAATTCTATACCCAATACACCAAGTCATCCGCGCGTCTATCCTTCTAGGAGGCGCTCGTGGGCTAACAGCTCTGTCCCATCTCGATCGTCCTGTGCACCCGGTACCCAGTGGAACTGAATGCCTACCCAAGTGAATAAAACAGACGATGCAAAGTCAATTTGTATAACGGTAACTTGGGATGCCCAGTAACCCAAGATGTTTATTCCAGCCCTACCCACATTGAGCGCAGTTTCCCATAGTGGGCCCCTCCAATCAAGAGCATTCAAGTACGGTTGCACCAGAAGGGGATACTCCTAAAAAGACTAGTGGACAACAGTCACATGCCGTCTTTTTTGGTTCCTGTGCCTCCAGTAGAGTCCTCATTACACTACCGAAAACTAGATCCAATGATGAAGAGCAATGTCGTAAACAGGATCAAACGCGACATACGGTATGTAGAACAAACAGGAAGGTCCCCACCGAAATATATGAGAAGAGGTCGATTGGAGCGGCGTTCACATACTGGCTCAAGCAAGAACGAAGAAAGAACGTGAATTTATGAAGTCGTCGCACTCCATCGAAGAAGCTATCAACAAACATACGGAAATGGATCCTATCGAGCAATCACTAGGAGCAAGAGAACACGAACCACGGACCTTCCGGTCAGTAAATCCGCGCCCCAACCACGTTGTCCATCTCGCCCCCACGATTCAGACGGACACATCGTTTTGATTGGATTAAGAAATTAACCAGTGGACGAAGGGACACCAGCCATGACAAATAACCAATCAATGTGAAGAAGACCAGGCCACAACGCAATGCAAATCGGGAGGGGAGCGAGTCAAAGCCAGGGAAGATAGAAAGCATTGGAATAAAAGTCGACTCAAAGTAACGCAGAACGCAACGCGACACAAAGATCACAAACAGATCCACACAAAAACGGCTATCCCCCAAGTAGTCAATCATGTTGGAAGACAACAGATGACCTTTGAAGGCTACATAAACGCAAGTAGGCAGAGAGGAAGTACCCCCACCGAACTGTGCACTGGTAATGTCTGCTCGCATGGTGACGAAACGTTTGCATGTCAATTACCAAGCTCCGCGAACAGACCAACAGGCATCTGATTAACAGCCAACGCCCTCACTACAGTGAAGTTTGGACAAGGCCAACAACAGTAATACTGAAAGTCATCAAGGCGACAGAAAGGAACTCTAGCACACGTTAAAAGGGGAAGATTTCACACTGTTCTATAGATTCCCGTAGGAAAGTAGAGAAGCGCCGAGTGATGGTTTCTCTGGATAGTGCTCACACACGGGATTTCTNTAATAATAATAGTAGTATAACAGTACGATAAGCTCTTGGTATGACAGAAAAACGCGCAGAAATGCGTGAACCTCAGAAATGACATTTGCTAAAAAAACAAAATCGAGTACCCAGTCATCTCAACGGGGAGGTTTCGTCTTTTAGCACGCAGGTGGAAATCGAAACTAAAAGGATTCCTCGATCGGGTTACTTCGTCGTGGAATGGGCCACAAACAACAAGCTTACCGTTCTACATCGGCATTGTAAAATTTTTGCGTAGACAATGAAACATTTCGAGTTAGATGGAATACTGGTGTGGTATGCACAATATGGAAGCAACACGGGACAGTGATTCTCCGAAGACAGGTGGTCATGACCAGTTCAGTGAGTTGAACACAGAAATAAAGCTCATGAGCCGAAGCCCAAAGTTCGTACATCACCAATACTTACATATAGATCCGTCAAACTGGCAGACACCGAAAACTAAGATCTATCCGTTCCTCGGGTTCATTAGACGGGCGCGATCCCTGAATAGCCATCATCCTCACTTATTTAGTGATTTCCCGGGACAGGATAAAAGGCACCCTATCTTGGACATCGCACTTGCTACAGCTTGTACCATACTCCGTTGAATTTCTACACAACCTGACGCTAACCTTAGAGTCCTCACAGAGATCTAAAAAGCATCTGATGTGAGATCAAAGTGTCCTGAGGGGTGTACGTATCATTATCGTCATCACCATCATAGCGAGCGACAAACCAGTAGTGGATACGGGTGCTTAGCTGCCACGTGCGTGACAGTTTGTTGTCGCATGTTGTCATGGAGCTCAAAACTCGACCAGGGTGGGGGGATAATTAGGTCCCTCAACCGAATATTTTCGCAGCAACTGTGGCTGGTGAAAGACTACCAGTATAGTCAAACTCTTAAAGAACAAGTCGCTAAACGTGTTCATGGACGGTTTAAACGCTGTTAGTCTGACCCACATCCAATCTGTTGTGAACTGATCACACTGCATAGGTTGCGCTGGCTAGGCCGCGTGCTGCGTATGCCAGTCGAAGGGGTCTTTTCGCACAACCACGTGAAGGGTGGAAGAGAGCCAGAGGCGGTCAAACAATGACTTGGCAGCGAAGTATGAAAGCCATTACCAGCAAACTCAGCTGCACTGGTTATTGTCGTCTTCCTGGATGAGGACCCCGAGACGAGCCATATAAATTGTTAGAGACATTGTCAGACATGGCCCAGTCGCACCCTGGATGGCGCTCGTGCATCCAAGCTATTGCTTTCAATCCATAGCTCCCTTCCCGATTCCCCTCACTTAACAGTCCACTTACAGTGCTGTATCCACGCACTAATTTATCATCTCCCGCCTCCAATGCGCACCTATCTACCCCACCTCCACGAATCATTGGTGAACGAAACTGTGGCAGCTACAACCATTATAACGCGGTTATTAGAGCTGACGATGATGATGTTGACAGGCTAGTTGGGTTACGGAGGCTTACCAAACCTAAAACCACGGTGATATGCAGTCCTTTCGTGACAAAGGAGGGCATGCGTACGCAGCCCCTCGAGGTTGCAGTTGGGACACACTTTGAGACAGCTTAAGTTCTATCTGCACACCAAAAGTCCTATCAAGACGTTTCGAGAATTTTACCAAGCCATCTTATTAAACAAAATACACTTGGAAGTCTTAACATAGGAGAGGTGTAGGTCACCCTTAAAAACTCTATAATTCACCAGACACCTCACTGTAAGATAACAAAAAGGCACTTTCTGCCATCCCTGAAGTCCGTACCAAAAAATTTCACAAAATAACAAGGATGAGGCATTCATTCTGTCCAGAAGAAGCTAGTATTTTTCACCGGCTGACCATCCGACTGTCTGCGAAAAGTGCGACCAAAAAGATCGGATTGTGAACCTATATTTGATAAAAATGTGGTAATTCAAGTTAAAAAAGAATGGAATAAAAGTTTGTTTTCCATGAAGGATATATTCAATGGGTACGAAATGCTATTATAAGTATTTTGGATGAAGGAATAACAAACTGAGGTAACATACTACTCATAAGGTTGCTGAGAACGCTTCGACAGCCCCCGACCGGTTTCGCCCTTCTTTGGGATCATCAGGTAGGCGCAGTCCCAAAGTTCTCGTCAACCCAAGTTGTACGACATTAGTGAAAGATACTCATTTGCATTTTTGAACGACAAAGGACCACAGCTCATAAAATGTGTGAAAAACACTACTGTCGGGGGAGGGGCATCGATTTCAGATGTCTAAATCACGGTTTTGATGGGCGGAACAATGACCGGAGTTTTTTTTAGTTGGCATGTGTGAACTGCTATGTTGAATGACCATGAAATAAAGCGCGTTTTCTGAAACCGAAACAGGCCACGATCTGACATGTGAATCGACCACCTGTATTTGTCAGTTAGGTACCGACTGAATTTTTTCGATCCCACACAAACACTAGATCGATAGAATCCTGCTTTTCGTGCTATAACCCCAGTAAACATTGACCAATCAATTCCACCCAAAAACTGCACGTTTTTCATCAATAAAGTTGGCATAATTCCAGTGAAGACACGTTCTTCATTCTCCAGTCAATTCATTCTTAATTGCAGGGACCATTTGTTCAAGGACTCACTTCAACTATCTGAGATCCAGTTGTGACGAAGTGTGCAGCGGCCGCTGCATACCAACCCTGAACCTGAAGGATGCAAGCATCGTTTGATTCGAAGCAGCAATTCCAAGACAATCATTTCGCTTTTTTTCACATGGGGTTTCATTGTCTATACTCTAAACTCAAAATATGTCATTTCGATGGCATCTCTTCTTGTGGATATGGTTATGGGATATCAAATTGTATTGCGAAGATACAGAAAGCCTCACAATAGGCCTAAAACGGGGGCACCTGTTGATTCGTCTGTTTGTTGGACATTGTGATTGGTCAGTCAGTGAGACAGTATCAAGGTCTTGACACGTCTTTTTGGTGACACAGATTAGTGATTGCACCTTCTGTTTCTAATGCCTTTTGGCGCGCGACCTTGGAGCAATGCAGTGGCACCTGGTAAATTACTCTGGACGATTCCGTCGAAATGATTTTGTCGTTGGTATCGATTAGGAGAGCGCTGATCGCACTGGTCACATCCTGGTCAGTCCAGTTCTCAGGCAGCTTGGTTTAGATAGACGTCGAGTCGAAAGAAAGTCGAATAAACACAGGTAAACAAAGCGCTACTGATGAATTACAGACAGATAGTTTATTCTGGAGGTTGGTGTTGGGTGTTGGCAGTGTTGAGCTGAATTAGACGGGCTGAATTGGACGTCCGTTTCAAGCTAGGAATCTGACAACGGATCAGCGTTTCGAAGTCATGCTGTTTCTAAGGGGAAGGCGGATGTAGACGGGCTGAAGGGCTTCTTGGGGTTCCACATTCTGTCGAAGGCTTGAGGTGTCTTTATAAACTGCTCTGAACACCCATTCGTCATCCAAATTTCATAGATACGCTGCAGTTCGGCATAGAGATTATCATCGGTGCACATGTCATGTACACCGAATATTTTATTACGTCTCCCTTATACCTAATGTCACAAGCCTGTGAAAATTCATGTGCTGTGTAGATCTCCGGCATTTAACTATCCTGACTCATGCTCAATACAACACCAAGGAACTGGAACCTGTCATCGGTTTCTTCTCCATACTTTGACGGCTTCTCATCTATTAAACTTTGCACATCAGTTCAAGCTCCGGGATGGATACTGTGACTCGGTTTTCTTGAAACCGTAACTAAAAACTCAGTTTCTGATGCAAGGACTCGTGCGTAGTTCACTTATTCCGTCCAACTGACTGACCACTCAAAATGTTGATTGCATGCCAAAGAGATCGCTTCACTTTATGCTGGGTGGTTGATTTGATCATCCGTCCAGGAAAGTCACAATCAGACTGAACAATCCTCATCAGATTATCCGACTCAACTCAGTCAGAACTCAAGACTGAACAAGTATTCAATACATGAATGGTTTGGATAGCAGTATGACAAATCCTATCCCCCCGAGGAGCCAGTCAATACGTGACCACGTGACGTGGTTTCTGCCACGGCAGGATGAGTGGTGTTATGTCTAAGTGAGGGCCAATCACACCGCTGACCAGCCACTCGTAGCCAATCATTGGCCGAAAAGTTTGGCAGATTCGGAACTGCCTCGAATTTCATGAGGTGAACTCTGTTGATGATTCTAAACTAAGAGGAAACAGTTATGCAGTGGTTCCGGCCTTCCGGTACAGATTGGCAGGATGAAATCTCTATTGGACACCTCCTGAGAAGAACCAGGATAATTTTGACGGGACTTTTGAACCGCAATTCCACGTGGTTTGTTTGGAAAAATCACTGGTGAAGCTGCGTGGAGCGAATCCCAGCAAACTGTGGGCTTGCAGGCGCATACTGTTCTGATTGCGAACCTGACCGGCTAAGTTGCATGCACTAAGGTCTAGTTGCCATGCCACCCGAAGGAAGCACGAAGGTCGAGATACGTCCAGGCTACTCAAGCAGTCCAGATGCAGAGGTTGGGTTCGAGCCACGGACTTCCCAGACAACTGTTGTGTCTTGCTGAACGGTAATGCAACTCTGTATCGGTCCCTGGGCTTCCTGCTCCGCCCACTATGGTATACCAAAGGTACGGTAGCTCTACACAACTCTTTATGGAAACAAAGGAAAATTATTACAACTATTTATAGGGTAATCACAGGGTGTACCACAAGGTCGTGCTAGAATCTCCGTGAGGGGGCGAGAAGCGTCGAGTCCAAGATGCCCGATCCGGACTGGCTGGCATTCTGACCAATCAGGAGACGCCCACGTTTGATCCGTGCCCTGCACGTGACACGCGTCCAAATTATGTGATTTTGGGTTATTAGGGACTACTGGCCTCCGGACACACACGCTCTCTCGGCTCTCAGCTGTCACTTGGAGGTCGGTATGAAAGTTTGACCACTCTAGAGCCGAAAAAGCTTAACGGGACTGGGCAATTTGACACTGATATTGTGGTCTACTCTCACAGCGCCTCCCAAAACTAAAAACACCGCTGACCGCATTCGAGTCTTGTTCTACATATTAACTCAATACCGCACAACTGTTATGTAAATCACATTGGAATTAACCCCGTTCGAACAGTCCTGTCCTCGGGCGATCGTTCTTGCGAGTTCAAAGGACTCGGCCCCCCCCCCCCCTGACTGGACTTAATCGGTAAACTATACTGTTGAGCGTGCTGGGGTTTGCATTCCGGAATTTTGGTAGGCGAGACGAGCGTGTTATGACTACTTCATCAGCGTACGCTGGATGCACAGGAATTGTCATACCAGAACAGATGAACATGTTCACACTCGAGCGATGTGATTGGTATTCGCGACGCCTGGAACGGCGACCCAGTAACCGTCCGTGTTGTGTCAAATATCGATGCGTAATTTCACCACTCTCGGTTTTGATGTGGTTTACGAAATGCAGCTCAAACTTTGAAGACTAGCGGTAATGAATCGAATTCCAGAGCGATGTGCAACTAGCCTTTTTTCAGAATGGACAGGCAAGGAACGTTGTTGTTGACTTTCCAGGGAGATGTCTAGCCCTGAGGAGATATTGCACAGCACAGTTAACTCACAGTCCGTTTCAATCAGACGCCAATATCCGTCAGTGTGCATAAGCAGTCCATTTCAGCCAGTAGAAGGCATTTCTTCAATTCCACAAGACTTCTAGTTCCAAAACACAGATTTCTTGGAGAGTACTCCAAGTACAGTGGTCTTAGTCGCGCCGTAAGTTAATGCACATTTGTTAACCTCCGGGGGGGGGACCACCTTTAACCTCCGGGGGGGGGGACCACCTGGAAGAATCGAACTCATGCGGTGAAGTGGTCTTCGCTTGGAGGTGGCCGATGAAAAAGAACGCATGTTATTAATTATTACTAGTGGGGAGAAAAAGACAGGCAGGAAAATAGCAATCTGATCCTAAATTCAGAATCACGTGACTTTCAAACACCAACATGACCTGTTCGATATAACTGGGGCGAGGTGTTCCAAGTGGTTAGAGCGTGAATTTATTGACCGGAAGTTCCGTGGTTCGAACCAAACCTCTGCCTCTCGACTTCCCCTGTCTAGGCTTGGGTAACCAGCCCTCGTGCAACCTTCGGGTGGCATGGCAGTTAGGCATCGAAAGGGTGCTACAGCTGAACGATTTCCCTTCAATATAACTGACTTGTGAAGTGTTGTCAATGGCTAGGCACAGTCACACTCATGTGAATACCACCAGTTTGGGTTCACCGGAAGAATCAACTGAACCTCTCGTTTATGAGTAACACATTATTAACACAAAGGATTGTATCCGCTTATTTCGGAACATTCCTCGCATTTTGGTCTGATGCATCATCACCGGTTCAGTCGGTTATTGTAGCCTGCCATCACTTTCACTCAAGATGAAGTATTTAGACAATCATTCAGAGATCTGCCCGTATCATGCGCTCCATCACTAACATGTAGCGCTTTGAACCAATCATCATCATCAAAAACTATTTATTGGAATCTCATATTTATTTGCTTTCGGCAATCTTGAGGGAATGATGTGGGCACGACTGTTCTTCCAGAGGGGCGCTGACATGGCCCTCGCGTCCTGGACTAGAGACAATGCAAGATACGGCAGAAAAACGTCGTTTCATCTCGATTGCCAAAACCAGTGTTTGAGGCGAAAAAATGTTGGCTAGGCTAGCACTAGTCACTTTCCATCGATCATTTTCACTTATTGTGAAATGGTTGAACAGTCGTGAAGCACCGTTTGCTGTCAGCGATCATGACGACTCCATTCATGGTCACGAGTTTTTGTGAATTCGATTTCCAAACTTTAGTGCCGATCTGCTGACGCTATCAAGCACCAGCAACGCTTCTGAGGCATCGTTGGTAAAAAAAACCTGAAGACGGATGACATCATCTGTCCGCAGAGGCCACGTATCACACACATACAGCAACCCAGCCCTTACTGTAGCCTGGTACACACGACCCTTAGGATCTAGTGATATGCCTTTTTGATGCCACAAGTGACGGAAATTAGAAAACGTGATTCGAGCCTTTGAGATTCTTGCACCGACTTCATCAGACACATTTCTGTCAGAGGTATGTGAAAATATTCCAAAATCTCCAGGGATTCTCCTTGAATTGTAAGGGCTATGTTCAGAGGCTGTACGCTCCGAAGCATGACTTTGCACTTTGAAGGTGCGAGGCGAATGCTGAAAGATGGTATAACAGTGGTCAGTCTATTCAACAGGGATTGTGCTTCACCTTGGTTTTCAAAGATGAGGACGATGTCATCTGCGTACTCCAGATCGACAAATTTCTCACTGGCAACAATTCGAACTCCGTAGTTTTGAAGATGTTCCAGCGTTTACCTTATTGGTTTATCGATGACGAAGCCGAATAAAAACAGAGACGGTGGACATCCTTGTCAGAACCCATTTTGTAGGGAAGCNCCCAAGTTGTACGACATTAGTGAAAGATACTCATTTGCATTTTTGAACGACAAAGGACCACAGCTCATAAAATGTGTGAAAAACACTACTGTCGGGGGAGGGGCATCGATTTCAGATGTCTAAATCACGGTTTTGATGGGCGGAACAATGACCGGAGTTTTTTTTAGTTGGCATGTGTGAACTGCTATGTTGAATGACCATGAAATAAAGCGCGTTTTCTGAAACCGAAACAGGCCACGATCTGACATGTGAATCGACCACCTGTATTTGTCATGTAGGTACCGACTGAATTTTTTCGATCCCACACAAACACTAGATCGATAGAATCCTGCTTTTCGTGCTATAACCCCAGTAATACATTGACCATCAATTCCACCCAAAAACTGCACGTTTTTCATCAATAAAGTTGGCATAATTCCAGTGAAGACACGTTCTTCATTCTCCAGTCAATTCATTCTTAATTGCAGGGACCATTTGTTCAAGGACTCACTTCAACTATCTGAGATCCAGTTGTGACGAAGTGTGCAGCGGCCGCTGCATACCAACCCTGAACCTGAAGGATGCAAGCATCGTTTGATTCGAAGCAGCAATTCCAAGACAATCATTTCGCGTTTTTTCACATGGGGTTTCATTGTCTATACTCTAAAGTCAAAATATGTTATTTCGATGGCATCTCTTCTTGTGGATATGGTTATGGGATATCAAATTGTATTGCGAAGATACAGAAAGCCTCACAATAGGTCTAAAACGGGGGCACCTGTTGATTCGTCTGTTTGTTGGACATTGTGATTGGTCAGTCAGTGAGACAGTATCAAGGTCTTGACACGTCTTTTTGGTGAAACAGATTAGTGATTGCACCTTCTGTTTCTAATGCCTTTTGGCGCGCGACCTTGGAGCAATGCAGTGGCACCTGGTAAATTACTCTGGACGATTCCGTCGAAAAGATTTTGTCGTTGGTATCGATTAGGAGAGCGCTGATCGCACTGGTCACTCCTGGTCAGTCCAGTTCTCAGGCAGCTTGGTTTAGATAGACGTCGAGTCGAAAGAAAGTCGAATAAACACAGGTAAACAAAGCGCTACTGCTGAA
>NW_008751981.1:225374-235828 GCF_000715545.1 Opisthorchis viverrini | reverse complement strand
ATATATATATATATAATGTTCACAAACTTCTGGGGTATAGCCTGTTGAGCAAGTGCAATACATTTTTAGTTCCTGCTGCGTAATGTCTACGAGCTAAGCATGAAATTATCGACCAGCGAACTTAGTCGCGTTGGTTTATTACTCTGGAAAGATTAAATAGCTCAATCGCGTAGTCACTGGTGTTTCTTTTGTAAAATTACCACCGCTATACACATTTTCTCTACCCATTTAAAAGATAGCGCAGTGGTTGGGACACTAAATTACTGACGTAAAAAGTTCGGCATCTCAACTGTTCCTGTACAGCCTGGCAGTATCGCAGCCCTCGTGGTTCCTTCGAGTGGAATGATGGGTGCGAACCGAAAGGGAGTTACAGTTGAACGACTTTTTGTTATTATATTACTATAGTTTCAAGGTACAAGCCCTATCAACAATACCTACAATGAATGCCCACAAGCGGTCGTTTTTACCAGCAGGAGGAGCTATTTTATTCGGTGCATGGTTTGTGATTAAATGACTAGAACAAAGTGACCCACTCCCGAAGGTTAACTCACGTGACCACTTACACTTTTGAACCACGAATATGGAGCCAGGTGAAGACTATGAGCTCTCAGAGCCGAACGACTGAAACTCCATGCGATGAAAGCTCGCAAAGCCAATCCTCGTAAGGCAATCTATGAAAACATGGTCGATAATTGACTTAAACGGAATGCCATTGGTTACTTTGTTATAAGCTACGGATGAACAAGCACATTTATGTGAACGGCGCGGTGCGTATGTATACCTGACTCGCTCCAAAATGATTGGAGCAAGTAAATGGAACTTAGATGACAATATGCTTGATATTGTGAAGCAGGCAGTTTATGGATTTAACTGAGGGGGGAACTAAACTTTTACCGAAAGAGCATGTGGATAGTGTATGACTCGACTGTAACGATAAAAAAGGATTATCTGGCTTAGCGGTACATAGGCGAGATCGGATTGAATGACCCACATTCTCACGGAAGTGTTGCTTCCTGTAACAACCCCAAAAGTTATATTGGCCAGAATCTTGGGGACTTGCGGTCGAATGTTGCCCAGGAGACCAACGATGAGCATGAAGTCGTCATAACATGAGCGATCACGTGACCATTGTAGGCTATTTAGTCCTCGTTTAGCCCACTTTCACAAGCGGCGTTTTAACGGTTGTTAGACTAACTAATGGTATGCAAGTATCGAAGGATCTTTCTATTCAGAGAAGACGAGGTTTCCTGTTTTTGCAGGTGAGTATCCAGAAACGTTCTGTATGAGGCCATCGTAGGTGAGCCACCACTTGTCTCGACTCACATGACTCGTCAACTGTTTCGTGGTACTGCTAAGCTGCCAATGACGGTTGTTCGTTTCATCCAAGTTTCAGTCTGCTAAATAGGTACCGAAATGCTCACGGTCACTGGTTATGTTCAGGCGTCCTACGGTGCATCAGATCTTCCTGACAGTTCAAGTAACCTGAGTTGAAATTTGCCGAGAGCTTTGCATAGATCATCCAGCTCGCTCATTTTATGGTGTTTCTAAAGACTATGAGGCAGCCTACAATCCTCGGACAAGCCTAAACTGTTTAAATCTTGCAGTCGCCTGGTGGAGCGGCTTGAGTCGCTTCAAATATACAGACACTGTTTGGCTTGTCAAAGGTTGCTTGACATGTACTGTCATCCTCGATAGCAGAAAAAATCAGTTTAAACACTGATGCTCCACTGCCTGCCGAACCGTAATTCATTTGAAAGCCTGGTTGCGCGGAAAGGTGGATAGGGCCTTGCGCTAGCCCACCACAATCATCCCAAGGTGCTTGCACCTACCGAAGACATTCACCCAGACACTCCGGACAGCAACCACACCACTGACGGGAGTAATTTTATCTCCCATTCTCAGCTGCACACATGAAGTGATTGGCTACAACAAATCCTGCAGCGCCACAGGGCGTTACCCGATACGTCGTGTGTTAAACGCACAAAAGCTAGACAGTCAGCTGACAGTTGAAAGAAAACGACACGCGCACCAGCTAAAACTGAAGCAACACATGCGCTGGAAATCAATACCAAACGTACGTGTCAAACAATACTGGTTCTTGGTAGCCAGCCTGAAATTGATCTAAAATTGCTTGCAGTGGATAAAACTAGAACTTGCAGGCGCGGTGGGGATCTGCATACTCGACGCAGCGATAAAAACAGGGGATCGGAAAACCAGCAGTCTTGTTCTGACAAGCAAATACTGTTAAGGATTATCACAAATATTTTCCGTATCAGCAACTGTCTGTTTAATAGATGCTTCAAGGAGAGGATGGCACTAAACCCAGGGAGAGTTCCTGGTGTTTCCGGCTAAGGAATGAAATCACTCGAATGGTGAGATGGGCATCTTGATGCATCACCGACTGCGTACAGATATGTAACACCTGCTCACTTGCTCCATTGGGAAATAGCCGGTCAACTGGTTGAAAAGATACCACCGAAAAGTGAAAACAATCAAGTCTTGTAATGCACTACTCATAAGGTTGCTGAAAACTGTTTCGCTCTTCTTGGGGCTGCTCAGGTAGGCGCAGTCCCCGAGTTTCCGTCAACCCTGTGTTCTGTTTGAAACCAAACTGCACTAAATCAGTAACCTTATGAGTAGCACATTACAAAGATATACATGCATAGCGATATTTCGAATATCGTAGCGACTGAAACATGAGGCGCCCTGGTACAGCACATTCAGTTGCCTGGAAACAAAACCGAGAGATTCAACTCGATTCCAGATGAGTCTCTCAAAAAAAAACAAATTAGTTTGGAAATGAGTGGATTTTGCTGAAAACAATCAAGTTGCACCATGAAAGTTTCGGTGGAATTGTTTAATCTCGAAAATTAGGTGCGGAATACCGGGCCTGCATCGTGTCAGATGGAACTCAACCAACGAACCTTCAAAATCTTGTATTGTTGGCCATAATCTACGGTAACGAGGTGGACTGGGCAACAAACCTAGAATTGTAGGTCACAGTGATAGTGGCCATTTTTTTTTAAAAAAAAGGGCTCGTAGTGAGTCTGGTAACCTCAGAGGGATCACGCTGACCCCGGCCGTAACGGGACTGTTGGCGTCAATTGTGCTTTGTCACCTTATGGTGGCTCGTGAAACACTGATTCGAGAGCAAGAAGCGGGGTTGCGTTGACCAAACCTTCACACTCCGTCAGGTGCTAGAACAGCGCCATACGTACAAGCGACCCACAATTCTAGTATTCCTGGATTTCCAAGGCGTATTCGATTCGGTTGACCGGTCTGTTCTTCTTAACACGCTTGCCCACCGAGGAGTGTTCCGGACGTGTGAGTATAAGGCAAGCGCACCAAAAGCTTCCGTAGACAAAGCGGTGTACGTCAGAGATGTTCACTCTCTCCATTCCTACTTAATTTCGCGATTGATGAAATAATGAGACGAAGGCTGGAAGGTCTCCAAAACCCTGGTGTTTAAATAGACTGTAACGAAAACCTTGTCGATCTGGAATATGCAGACGACATCGTTCTCATCTTCGAATAACAGAATGAACTGACCAAAGTCACCCAGTCCATTGGTCTAAACTTTGCACCCACAAAGTGTAAAGTCAAGCTGACACGCTTAACACGCCTAGTACAATCCAGTGAGAGACACTTAAATTTGTGGAGCGTTTTACCTAACTTGGGAGTTGTATTAGTTCTGACTGCAATGTGACAGATGAGGTTAGTGCACGAACATGCAAGGGTCGGACCACGTTTGCTAATTTGAGACACTTGTAGCGTCGAAGTGATGAATCATGAAGCTCACGGGACGTGTGTATCAAGCTACAGTGCGGGCTATTTTGTTGTATGGCTGTGAGACTTGGCCTGTTCGAGCAGCGAAACTAAGACGTCTTCGACAGCCTTTATCTCAGGACCATAGCTCACGTGGATTGGCTTTGGCGAATCCGTAACGAGGCAAGTAGAAAGTGAGTTTTCAGTCGTGCGACGGGTACTTCAATCGAAGAATGTGTCCAGCACCAAAAGCTGCGTATGCCGAACCACCGTTCGCCGAAGAGGGTGCTGTTTTCCGTGTCTAACTCAGAGTGATGGCCACCCCCTGACGAGGCAGAGGAGATTACAAAACTTTTAGGTGTTGTTGGTGCTATTTGTCTTTCAGGATGGAGACCTCGTGTTCTCCTGCGCTGGAAGATATGGGTGGCAACCGGGGTCAATGGCATTCTCGTTGTCAGTTTCTATCCAGATCACCTGGATGGGTCTCTGAAGGTGTAGGCACCTCGGAATGATTGTGGTAAGCTAGCACTAAGTCCCTTTCACGTCCACCTTTACTCTTTTCTTTACAATAAGGCTTTAAATAAATCATGGTTGTACGGCAGCGAAGCATCGGTGTTGAACACCGACGTCATGCTGTCCACGATGATGATGTAGATCACGCATTTTCGTATCAAAATAAGCAGGACGTTCAGAATGTATTTCAAGTGAATTCGGTTAGTAATGTGGTGGAAATTCCAACTTTTCAAAAGTAGGTGTGTGGAGTGAACTAAGAGAGCAACGCTGTAGACAAACACGAACGCGGAGTGTAAGTAGTGATGAAGCAATACGAGCCACATCAACCACATCGTAGAAACATGAGAAGACCGAATTCCTGGAATCCAAGAAAATGGTCCAGCGGTGGCAACCTTTCAGTCCTTAGCTGCCAAGTCATGCGCAAGCACGAGGGCTAAGGGTTATCCAAGCCTAGAAAGGGTAGTCGAGATGAAGAGATCGGGCTCGGACCAGGGACCTCCCTGTTAGTAAGTTCCTACACTGAGCCGCCTCGAGCTCAATTCCAGAAAAGACCACACGGGAAACCTAACTTGAGCGAACCCGGATAGTCCAGATCCCATCTGACAAGGCATAATCGTCACTAGTGAGTTCAGTGTGCTGAATTCCGATAGATACGTGACCGCGGAATACAGTTCGCAACAGAAGTCTACAGGACCCAGGACCATTTAGGGTGGCATCGGCTATGCGGTTGTTGTTTAAAACCACACCAATAAGTTACCAAAAATAAAACTGCACGTCAAAGTCTTGCTTGGTGTCATTGAACTAGTGATGTGGTTAACTGCACGCCGCAGTAGCTCGGTTTTTCAACGCACAGATGAAACTCAGCTTGTACGATGCCCACTGAAATCGACTCACTGCATCACCGTTCCAGGATAGACAGAAGAATTCAAGTAGCTTGAGAGGGTTATATTACTGAAAAAAGTGACACAAAACGAACTAAGCATACACGTGCTCTGGATGTGGAACAAAGAATGGTGATCACGCGGATAATTGGTATTCACGCATCAGTCAGGTCGAACTACTAAACTCTGAGAACAGCCAACCCGGCAGCAATAATGAGAGACAATGCGGTGACTATTGCTCCCGTTGTATTGCAAGTCTTGATGGGGAAACCGATGGCATAATCCCAGGCCTGAAAACGCAGACGGAAAAATAAAACAATGAGCCGGACTTCGAGAGAGGATATAATGTTGTCACTGTCTAACCCAGAAAACTGACTGTTCAGCTGGTCAAACCCCACGGTCAAAAAGGAAAAGCTTGAGGGCACTGTTCGCCACAGTGGTGAAACATTTCGGACTTAGCCCATTGCACTCGACAGGCATGCACTTTGGGGAACAATGTAAAGGCAAAACGACGATAGATGTCACGTGACACTGCAGGTGATAGAGATGAAGCCTGTTGTCTAAGCAAACCAGGCTCCCGTTTCTCGAAATCAGTAAACTAATGAGCTACTGAATTTCGAAATACATGGTTCTGTCACACAGTTCCGTGTTCAGATGGAACACGTCTGTCTTTCGGCTGATCATCAGAGTGAATCATTCTGAAACCAGCCATATTCTACAAGAGGACTGGACAGCTCTAGAGAGTCATTATGGGTCATCCAAACCTGTCACATGTGGAGCAGCGGCGGTGACAGTTTACAGTAAGGGAAACAACACAACAATCGAAAACAAGTTCGCCCAATCGACCGCTTTTGTGTCCTCACTGTGGAGTTTTTGGGTTATTAGGTAAATGGGACAACCGACCCAAATGTGCCATGTCGCGGGACAACCTATCCCACATACAAAAAACGTACTTGATACTACCAGTGATGTGTCTCAGGTAAGTTCACTCCCTATTATTAGGCACTGTTTATGACTGAGGTTACCACTATGGCTAAGGCCAAGGTTACGTTGGCTCTAGGTGTTACAATTTCAGCCACTGAAAAGTAGAACATGGGAAGCATAGCTAGGCATTGGGGGCGATGGCAAAATCAACTAGTTGATATTGAATCATTCCAGCTATCTCGATAAACGGGGACTGGATAGCTACGTACTGAAGGCGATAGTTTTGACGCAAGAATACCACTGCCTGTATGGTTGGCCCATGTCTACCAGTGTCATTAACCATTGGTAAGTCGAGTCCCGGGACTCCCATCCACGGAAGCGACAGATACCGACCTGAATGAGTTAACTGGCTAGTGTTTTTATACTCCGTTGTCAGGTTATAGAATATCCACTTCTCCGTCACTTCCACTTAGCGAACGACTGAGCGGAGAGCTTTGCGAGGTAGACAGCCCTCTGACAAGCAAGTAAATGTCCTAAACAACTCATCCTGTGAAGCGTGAATAGCTCATACTTTGTGGGATGAGCCGAACCGTCCCGCGTACCTCAGCGACGGTCCCGCCAAACCCAACAAGTGCCTCTAAGACCCCCACAAATCCCTGCATACCACTACGCGCCTACAGGAGTGCCCTTACAAGAGATAAAAGAATTTAGGAGAAATTTGCTCACCATGGCTCGCGTATCACGGCCAAAGCATCGCACCCCATCGGGTTTCTGTTTTCGTCCCAAACCTTATGAAGTGGTGCCTTCGAACTGCTCTTCAGGGCTCCAACACCCTCTTTGAAAGCAAGAGGGTGCACACCATTCGGGCCGTCATTATCATCGTTCTTGACAGCATAACATCACGGACGCTTTGCTGTCGTGTTTATTCGAAAGCAAAGGTTTGTTGAGTTCTTCTAGAGAGTACCAGTTCATTTATTGGTCTGAAGACGGTGACTAAGCACAAGCACTGCTGAATAAACTGACTACGATCAAACCACCTTCTGGCATGCGTAATGCACATTCAAAGTGCTATGAGGTAGAACGCTTAGTCTCTAAACAAGCCCTTCGCAATTCAAGGAGAAGCATCGGCGGTTATGGAGAATACTTTGGTAGCTGAAGTGTCTGATAAAGCTAGTGCACGGATCTCAAAGGCCCGCGTTTCACTTGTGACACAAAAGAGACATCACTGGGCCGCAAGGGTCATGTGTACCAGAGAAGAGTATGGGGTATTGTTTTACGATTGCAAGATTTAACCACTTCAGATGAAGAGCACGGGACACCAAGATTTTGACTACCAATGTTTCAGAAATGGGGTTGGTAATGGTTAGAACCAACGGATTCACAATGAGGTGATCAAGAGGCAGATATATGGTAAAGCAGGCGGTAATTCAGTCAAAGATTTATCCAGTACTGCAAGCTAAGGTAGCTGGGCCATGTGTTACACATGTCGAGTTACAGCCTACAGAGAAAAGAGTTGTTCCCCGTGCCTAATTCGGATTGGTGAAAGCCTAGAGGTGGGTGGAACTCGAGGGAACAATGGATGTTACGAAAAGCTTAGGTGCCATTGGCGCCGTTCGCCTTCAAGGATGATGTACATGTGTTTGGCTTTTACACTGAACGATATGGCAACCAACTGATTTAATTGGCGTTGATGCTGTCTTTTTTCATTCAGGGTGTCTGACTGAGTGTTGGAAGTGTAAGCACCTCGGATATTTGCTGAAGACTGGCCCTAGGTCCATCTCCCTGTCCCATTTTTCCTCTTCATTATAAACCCTTACTGAAAAAGCTGAAGCGCTGGTGTTCTTCACTAGTGTTGATGTCAATGTAGGGCATTGTTCGCAGACTCTGTTCCCGGTCTGTGACTAGAAAGTCTGATCTGCGGGACACTGAGTGGTAGGATTTCCTTTGGGGACCCTGCCCGGAGTCGACGACTCAATATTCTGACCTTCTCGGCTGCAAGGCGTGAAGAATACGCCACAGATGTCTCACTCTGATGCTGTCGCGCACACCGGATGGATTAGGAGTCCTATTGAGCTCATGACAAGGTTTATATGCTTTTCGGCCTTACTGGATAACTCGCCGGCGGTGAAGTTGGGCGATCGGAGTGTGCGGTTTTCACAGCCGACCCTTTGTGACCCTTTTTTCTTCACAGGGAGGCACAATAACTGCTTCCATAAATATTGATACGCCGATCGCCTGAAGGAAACACCTCGCTATCTTCACACTTCCATCACCGAAGAAAGCACGCCTTTACGCCCACACCACCCAATAATACAGTTAATCATAGTACGGGGTCTCGATGCTCTTGATCTGACCACTCCTCTTTGGCATTCGTGGCGTGGTCGCACTTTCAAGAACGAAGTTCTAGCCGGTGTAACTCATGGGATTATTGAGGCACTCAAGCTCGACTAATTCAAAGTGAGAGCATTAGGGCAGGAAGCCGGTCACGAGTTGGTGGTAAGCCTTTTCTCCCATCAGTGAAATCTGTTGATCTTGACGAGAGTATTCAACTGGTTGAGTAAGACGGTTTGGGTAGACAGTCCCCAACCAAAACCTGTCACTTTGACATGGTAGTCGAGTGCTACAATGATTTGCGGGCTACAGTGGCGAGGACTTCGTTCCACACGCTTCTGCCATTCCCCTGGAGGCCAAATGGGGGAGCTCACCACGTCCAGTAGTGTAAGACAGGGCTGTCCCATTTCCCCTTTCCTCTTCAACTTCGTTATTGATATGCTGCCTGAAATTTCTCTGCCCCCATTTGAAACTTCTGGAGTCGAAATGCCCCAGGGATGAACCATCACAGAGATTGAGTATGTAGACGATATTGCTCTCCTTGGTTCAGATCCTTCTCAAATATAAACGATTTTAATCTAACTAACCCTGCCGTACGGCTCGGCATGCGCTTCACACTTGCAAAGTGTAAAGTGCTGCCACAAGACTGGGTGGGATCAAACGCAAACCTCATGTTTGCAACCGAGCCAATCGACATGGTAGATGAATTTGTTTACCTGGACAGCTGTGTAAGTTCCGGTGTACTGACTGGAGATGAGATGATTTCTCAAATCGGAAAGACCAGCGTAGCTTTTTCCAACCTCAACACCTATGGCGCCGACGTGACGTCAGTTTGTCTGTCAAGGGCAGATTTTACAATGCCGTTGTGCGATTCGCACTGCTTTATGGATCGGAAACGTGGTCCCTATGTGCAGACGACATACGGAAGATGTTAGTGTTTGATCATCGGTGTCTCCGAAGCATTGGTCAGGTTTGGTAGAAACATCGGATTCGCAATGTTGAGGTACGCCAGAAGGTCTTAGGAAGAAGGAACTCTCTCGCGCTAGATGAATTACTCGAGATTTATAGGTCACGCTGGTTAGGACACGTACTTCACATGCCGGAAGACCGTCTGCCTCACAGAGCTCATTTCGCCAAGCCTTGTGCTGTCCACCGAGGTGAACGGTGTATGACCTGGCTAAGCACGAAAACACTAACCAGTAAACTTAGTCGGGTCGGCAACTGCCACCTCCCTGGATGAGGACCCTGGGAATCAAATCACCAGTGGTTACTGACATTGGCGTAAATGGCCCAATCACGCAGTCAGTGGCGCTCGTGCATCAAAGCTATCGCCGTCAAGCGTAGCTACCAAATTTCCAAACCAACTGAGCGCGCTATCGCCTCCAAGGTTTGGCTGTATGTCCCATACTATCCCGTTTTCCGGTGATATAAACTGTAGAAGCTGGAACCAATGTGCCTATGGTACATGGTTTATAGCTGATAAATTGAGCTGATTGAAATGGGGGACCAGCTACACGAAGAGTACGATTGTGAAACGAAGCGATCCGAAGGTCCCCATCCAGGAAGACGGCAGTGACCAGCGCAGCTGAGTTTGCTGGTAATGGCTTCCATACTTCGCTGCCAAGTCATTGTTTGACCGCCTCTGGCTCTCTTCCACCCTTCACATAGTTGGGCGAAAAGAGCCCTTCGAGGAAGTCGGTCGACTGGCATACGCAGCAGATCAAATCAATTTATCAGCTATAAACCATGTACCATAGACACACTGGTTTTAGCTGCTACAGCTTCGATCACCAGAAAACGAGAGTGTGAGACATACGGACAAAACTTGGAGGCGATAACGCGTTCAGTTGGTTCGGGAATTGGGTAGCCACGCATTGAAGGTGACAGCTCTGATGCACGAGCAAGCCACGCATGGTGACAGCTCTGATGCACGAGCATCATCATCATCACTGTCAGCTGTAAGAACCGCGTACTGGTCGTACACTGGTTGTAGGTAGCACAGTTTCGTTCACCGATGATTGGGGGGTAGGTAGCCAACAC
>NW_008751981.1:182873-224384 GCF_000715545.1 Opisthorchis viverrini | reverse complement strand
ACGATTAGGGTCCTCAACCAAAGCCTTTGGCTCAAAAGCCTAACCGCAAGGCAGCGGTGTTTGGCGGGAAATGCAAATGAATTACCATTTCTACGGAACAAGTCGCCACATGTTCCAATCCCCAACCTGGAAGGCCAGGAGACTGTGTTCGTCAGACCTCCAACCATTGACCAACCTGGTGTGAGAGATTCTGAGTGTCGCGAAAAACTCTTCAGTATAGCTCAATGGATCGCTGAGGTGCGCAAACCGTCACACCACGGTAACGTCCAGTCTCTTCGTGACGGTCTCTTTGTGGCGAGGTACGTGGAATGGTTTTTGGAAGAAATAACTGACACGTGACTGATGAACTGATTACACTCCAAAGGTTGCGTTGGCTTAGTTGCATACTCCGCATGCCATTTGACTGACTTGCTGGAAGTGCCCTTTTCGCACAGCCACTGGAAGGGTGAGAACGAGCTAGGAAGGTCAAACAATGACTTAGCAACAAAGTATGAAGGCCATTACCAGCAACCTCAGAAGCGGCGGTCATTGGCGTCTCTCTGGATGGGGACACTGAGGTGGGACACATTAGTGGTTAGGGACATTATTAAACGTGGTCCAGTTGCGCCCTAAATGGAGTTCATGCATCCTAACAGTTGCCACCAACAAATGAACAGCTCCTTACGCGATCTCCACAAAGAAATATCCACTGACATCGCTGTATCTACGCATCAAATATCAGTTATATCAATTATATATATATATATATCAGTTATATCAGCCACCCCACTTCCCCAAATTATCGACAAACGACAGCTACAACCACTCCATGGCAAATGCGCGGTTTTTACGGCTGATGATGATGACGCACAATGTCGAAGAACAGCGAAGTGATAACTGAGCCATTGACGCAGTCGGAGTCAGCTGCGTACCTCAGAAGGCACAACAATCTTTAATCAAAGCTCGGAATCGGTGGCTGATAGCTCATAGTAACTGGTCCTAATGAATTCATGGTTGGCTTATTGTTGGTGGCCTCCAATAAACTAGATGTGGGCTCGTACTGATCAGGAACAGACTATATTAAGCACACAAGTGAAATCGCTCTGTTATCCGTACGCTGAGCATCGACCCAAAATCCATGTAACTGTACTTTTTTCGACCTAGCTTTCATTTCACCCAAAAGGGTTACTATATCGGCTCCACTTGCGACAGATTCCCGTAAAGCCCATCCTTGTCAGACTCAGAACTGCAGCCCGTCAGACAAACACCATTAACAGCACCGATCTGCATTGATCTTAATCAGGATAAACCATACAGATGACCGTAAAGCTCACAGACGACTATCTAATTGGATCCAAAGGACCTTCTTCAGGCTTGAGATAAGTGCGATCCCCACACCGTAGATACCACGAGCTATTGTGCCAGGATTATCAAACATTCGAAGAGTGAAATGTGACATCTGAGCTTATCCGAAGCGGCTGGAGATACGCCACCGAAGTGGGATGTTGCATTTCGTGTTTCGGAGACACAACATACATCTGCGGACAGAGAAAGCGAGGCCTTAGCAAGATATGCCTGGTGTCCAATTTAACAGATTACAAAAACTGAAGGCTGTAACGTCTATCACGACCCTGAAGATGGCTGATGAGTTATTTTAGTTTACTTGGCTTGGCGATGCTGAAACAATGATTAGGGAAATAGCTAGGTTGACCGCAACGCACTATTTGAAGGGTGGGAAAGGATGTGGGTGAGGGCCAATAAACGGGCCGAGGAAGGGGGTCTGTTTGAGGTACTCCACGATGAGCCTTTACTCAACAGTGACCCACAATGTAGGGGACCCTACAATTGACATCCGCACCGTCGGACAGGCTAGTTGAGGAACGACTCTACCAGGAGCCGCTGACTCAATAGTTGGACACGCTCGGCTGCATGGATTTGACTAACCCGATGGCACAGAAAGTAAGGCATTATTGTCTCAATCTAAATTTAGCTGCGTACAGCATGTACATTTTGAGCAAAACAAGACCGTGGCTTGACCGTATTGGATATTGTGTCGGCAGTCACGGTCAACCATTGGACGATCGGAGTGTGCGGTTTTTAGGGCCGACCTTTTCTAACCCGTCCTTCCTCGGGGGAATGCAGCATCGCTGCTTCCATAAATATGGACATGCTGGTCGCCTGGGGGAAACACCTTACTGCCTTCACACTCCTGTCGCAGAGGACAGTACGACTTTACCTCCAGGCCGCCTCGTAGCAAGATTACTCGTATTGCGGGGTCTCGCTGCTCCCCTTTGGCCTTCCTGGCATGGTTGAACCTTGTGGAACGAAGTTCCAGCCAGTGTAGCCCGCGGGATCATTGCAGCACTGAAGCCCGACCACCACGTCAAGGTGGCAGCTTTAGGTCGGGTGATACACGAGCGCGACTGGTCCATTTCTGCTAGCGTCACTAACCATTGGTGAGATGAGTCCCGGGGTCCCCATCCAGGAAGGCGGCAATTGCCGACCCGACTAAGTTTACTGGTTAGTGTTTTCTTACTCCGTAGCCAGGTCGTACACTGTCCACCTCTCGGTCGCTTCTACTTAGAACAGGGCTGGGCGAAAAGAACTCCGGGAGGCGAACGGTCTTCCGGCACGGGGGGCACATGTCCAAACCAGCGCAAACTATGGGGCGCAATTCATTTATCACAGGAGAGTTCATTTTTCCCAGGACTATTTAGCGCACCTTGGCATCACTAATCCGGAGGTCAAAAACTGACATCTTCCGTGTGTCCTCTGCGCGTACAGGCCACGTCTCTTTTCCATAAAGCAGTATGGATCGTACTGCCGCATTGTAAACTCTGCCCTTGACAGACGAACTGATGTCACGTCGGCGCCATAGGTGTCAGAGGTTGGCGAAAGGTGTCATGGCCTTTCCGATTCGAAAGATCATCTCAACTCCAGCTAGTCCACAGAAATTATATAGCTGCCCAAGTAAATGAATTTATCTGCCACATCGATTGGCTCGCCTGCAAGCATGAGATTTGGGTTTAATCCCCCCCCGGTCTTTTAGCAGTACTTTGCAGTTTGCAGATGTAAAACGCATGCCAAGCCGTGCGGCAGGGCTATTTAGCTTACGCCAACCAATCTACCAATCCTCCAAATATCATTGCGTACTGACGCATCAATTGTATCAACTACCTTCAATTCGTAGCTATCTAAGCCCACCTACCGAATCATCTATGAACGAAGCTTTGGAAGCTATAATTACTGTGTAACAAGTATGCAGTTTTCACAACCGAAGATGATGATGGTAATCCAGCAAAATAACCCTCAATAACCTCAACAGCCCAACTTGTATGAAAATAGCCTTTGAAGACACCGCAAGTCCGTCAGGCCAAAACACTTTTCTATTGGTGACATCCTAACCAACCCCAACTTGGTCAAGTTTTAACCAGGGAAAGATCGCTCAGTGGTTAGAGCGCGCATTCACTGACCGGAAGATCCGTGGTTCGAACCCGACCTCTGAAAATCGACTTCCCCTGTCTAGGCTTAGACAACCTGGCACTATCCCAGTCCTCGTGCTTCCTTCAGGTGACATGGTAGCTAGGCACTAAAATTGTTACAGCTGAACGATCTATATGCCAATGAAGAATCGAAAAAATGAAGTCGAAACAACAAAAATCACCTCTGACGGGCCTCGGGTTTAGGAAATATAAGATCATCATCATCAATGACAGCAACATCAGTGTTGGCACTGATGCTTCACTGCCGTACAACCATAAAGTTCGTTTAGTTATATATATATAAAAGCCCTAAAGTGAAGAGAAGAGAAAAAGAGTGAGTGAGGGAGGGGACCTAGTGCTGGCCTATGTCAAGCATACTGAGGTGCCTACACCTCCAACCGCTCAATCAGACAATCTGGAAAGAAACTGACAGTACGAACGCCACTAACATCGATTAGCCGCCATTTCTTGCAACGTCTCCAGCCAAACACAGACGTGGTCACGGGGACCCCATCCTGGAAGTCGCAAAACACCAACAACACCCAAACTCTTCGTGATCCCTTTCACGCCTTTTTGCCAAGTCATTTGCTGTCCACCTCGCGGTTTGCGCCATCCCGAAGGAGGCACGGAGAACAACACTCGTCTTGGTAGACGGTGTTTTGGCATGCGTAGCACATGACCGAGCCATCGTAGTCGATGATGCTGGATGTTTTCCCGGATTGAGGTGCCTGCAGCACAACCAAATACCCGTTTTCTAATCGCCTCGTTGCTGATACGCTGACGCCATCCACAACCAGCCACGCTTCTGAGGCATCGGTGGTCGAAAACCTGAAGACGCCTCACATCATCTACCCGAAGAGGCCATGTCTCGCACCCATACAACAACACAGCCCTTACTGTAGCCTGGTACACACGACCCTTAAGATCCAGTGAGATGCCTTTTTGACGCCACAAGTGACGCAAATTAGCAAACGTGATTCGAGCCTTTGAGATTCTTGCACTGACTTCATCAGACACACTTCCGTCAGAGCTAATACAACTACCGAGGTATGTAAAGTTTTCCACAATCTCCAGTGGTTCTCCTTGAACTGTAAGGGATATGTTCGCAGATGGCACGTTCTGAAGCAGGACTTTGCACCTTGAAGGTGCAAGGCGCATGCCAAAAGATGGTATGATGGTGATCAGTCGATTCAACAGGGTTTGTGCTTCGCTTTGATCTTCAAAGGTGAGGCCGATGTCATTTGCGTACTCCAGATCGACAAGGCTCTCGCCAGCAACAATTTGAACATCGATGTTTTGAAAACCTTCCACTGTTCGCCTCATTATTTCATCGATGACGAAGTTGAACAAGAATGCGGAGAGTGGGCATCCTTGTCTGACACCACTTTTTGTAGATAATCAGTTCTGAAGAGCTCAAGCAGTTTCTGCAATCGTTAGGTACCTGTAACTGCCAAACCCGGGCTCGACGAAAGACAAATTAAGGGTACGCTCTGATTCAACCTACATCTCCACCTTAGTATTTGGTATTCAACTTGCTGCATTTTATTGATAAAAGTGCTAAAATATGGCACCAAAATATTGTGTTCAACTTACCAGATGACGCATACCATTAAGGTAGTGGTATACAAGAGGATAACAAAGGACGAATTTGCAGCTGGTTATGATGGTCGATCCAAGTTGGAGATTCCGCACATACTCCAGCATTTGATCATACTGACCCGTGAAGAAGAAGGCTCCACATCCGACAGCCGCCCAGACTAGAGGAAAGGAAGAAAGGTTGTTGAGTAAGGTCCCCCAGGAACCATGATCTGTGCGAAACACCAGTGATCATTGAAGTTATTACCCTTAAGAGCTATCCCTAGTGAATTCTGATCCACTGGTTGGAACATTGGGAGTTGGGCACTTCTAAGACAATCCCGAAGGCTATTGTCCACGTACGAGTTCGGGATAGCTAAGCGGCTAACTCACGGAATGACTGAACGGAACGCCCGTGGTTCGAACCAAACATTTGCATCTCGATTGCTCCTGTGGTTGGGAAATCTGGCAGTATCTCAGCCTTCGTGCTTTCTTCGGGTGGGGTGGTAGCTATGCGCCGAAAAAATGTTACAACTGAACAACCATTACCGTTATTTTTTATCACACGAACTACGACACTTACGTCAAGCTTCAACAAAAATCGTGAATTTTAAAATCATTGAGTGCAAACTACCGGGGAGCAACAGACTTACAGGGTTATGGATAGGAATGTCAGCCCGCAACACCAATAGTAGTTAGAACCACAGTAACGGAAAGGTTCTTTAAAAGAGACTTAGCGTCAGGTGTTGACTCCGTCCGTCACACTACCGTCAGAGTTAACGCAGCTTCCCAAGTATGAATACGGTGCCTCGAACGTCAGCGGGCGCATGAAAGTATACGAGGAGCTTCCCAAAAGCCTTCTTGCAAGCAGTGGCACTCGACAAAGATGTCCACTCTCTGCATTTTTGTTTAATCTCGTAGTTGATGAGATAACGGGGCGAACACAGGAACGTCTCCAAAACCCCGGTGTTCTTACCTCTCTTCGGCCTGGAATATGCAGGTGACGTTGTTTTCAATCCTACGAGCAGAAAGTGCTTACATGAAAGGCTAACCAAGGTTATCCGATTCTTTGGCATGTACTTCACGTCCGCAAAATACAATCTTGCTGCCGGACACGTCCCTAAGATTTCAAGGAGGGACAATCGATATGGCGGCTAACTAGTGGCGTCAATGTCGTTAATTTCTATCAAGAATGTCTGACTCAGTGTTCGAGTGTACGCTGTGTTTGCTGTAGGTTCCCTGGGTTCGCGCCTCACTACCTCCTTCGTTCCACTGCAAACCTCTGGATGAAATAAATTTACACGACTGTACGGCAGTGGAACACCAGCACCTCCATATTCCTGGCCGAAGAGAAACAATAACATCGGGGTTTTGGAGACATCCAGGTGTTCGCCCCATTATCTCATTAATAACGAAATTAAACGAAATGTAGAGAGTGAACATCTTTCTCGAATACCACTCCTTATAAGAGGACTTTCGAAGAGCTCCTCGTATACTTTCACGTGCCCACAATCTTGTGAATACAAACAGCGCATGATACCCACGATCTCCTCGGACGTAATCTGTTGCGCGTGTTGAAAAGAACCAACTGGTCGACAAAACCGAACGCACTTTTGAAATGAAGGAACGCCACGATCGTAGGGTCCTACATGTATATGTGGTCCACATATCCCCTTCCCGATCGAAGTCCTGCTTGCTCTTCTCGGATCCCGTCTTAACGCACCTTCATAAGAAGATGCACACAACAGCGATACAATGTATGGTTACAAGTGGGAGCGAGATGGCCCAAGTGGTTTGGGGCAGAAATTTACTGACCGGAAGGTTCGTGGTTCGAACCCAACCTCTGCCTCTCGACTTCCCCTGTCTAGGCTTGGGCAACCTGGCAGCATCCTAGCCCTTGTGCAACCTTTGGGTGGTATGGCAGTTAGGCTGCACGGGCCTCTATCGTTTGAACTATCTGGTCGCACCATCTCTCTCTGTCCACACACAGGCTACGTTTGAGCTTTTGTCTAATTGTACTTCACACCAGAAGGGATAGAACACCTAGCATCAAGAAGTGACGGTGACATCTGGTGGCAACCATGTGCGCGCTGGGAAGCACCACAAGCAGAGTATCGCCGTCGCATATAGCTGTGGTTATAGTAGTAGTTGACCAGGTGGCTGTTGGTCTGTTCGCTGAGCTTGGCAACTGATTTGCACATTTTTATCAACGCAGAAAGACCGACAACACAGTCGGCTGTTTACAGGTATCCAGTCGAGTAATCAAACATCATGTCGAGAACTTAAGACTACACAAACACCTGTGCGAGCTGCTTCAGTCACTCAAAGTTCGTAGTAGTAGCGTCTAGTTAGAGCAAGTACTGTAAGCTCAACAATTGCGCTTGGATCCACATTCGAAATTCAGAGATGGAAAAGACGCCAACCGACAAAGTACCTACAGTACACATAGGCGCAGCTTTCCTTGGCCGACCTGTCTAAGTTCTCACGTTAACGGCCGCAATGAAAACAGAAAGGGGACTGAATGGCGAATGCGGAGCGGCAGATTTGGGTGGCGGCGTGCAGTGGGTCATTCCCATAGATACATGAAGGAGATGCCTACAGCTGGGGTCTACATTAGTGACTGAAAATCAAGACGGGATGGGAGTTGGAATGACAATTAATAAAGACGAAGGGTGTCAGTATTTACATATTTTTGCTCATCCGCCCTTTTATATGCGGAGAATAAGGCGACTCGGCTGATGTAACCACGCGATGGCCGATGTGGCATGAAGCTACTTTTATCCGTCAAGTTTCGCAGGTGTGAACACACATTTACCATACATTACTCATACGGTTCCGTTGGCCCATCACGTGTATTTGACACTAAGGTGTATTTCCTGTTACCAAACGCTTTGACAATAACGCGACAATCCTTGCCCATGGATAATCGGAAGCGAAGCTACCCCGTACGAGGATCATTAACTATGATCTCCCAACCAGTTTTTCCACGATGGACCTGGTATACATGGACAGCGGTTTGGATCACTTCAATATGTGCGCGACGGACAGTACACGATGGAGCGGGAAAGGGGTGCGCTGAGTCTTGGTAGTAAGGGGACACAATGGTCGTCGACATCGTCCACCCGTAACGACCTTTCAGTTTCAAGGTGCCAAGCTTTCAGGAAGGAGAAAGAGGGCAGAAATACTGCCAGGTTTCCCAGGGAGCGGTCAAGATGCCAAGTTTGGGTTCGAACAATGATTCGTAAGCTACCGAGCTATCTCCAGTGCAAAAGCGCCACTAGTCGCACGTCATCACCATATCGGCGAACAGCGATAATCCAATTTCGCGGACAGCAAACGCTCGTGGGGCTAACATCATCGTCAAGCTCTCCCTGATATCCCTATCGGTCTCTCTCGGCCAAATTTGCAGGAACCAGACCGAATTACGCAGTTCCTACAGCCGAATCAACTCGCCAAATGGACAAGAAACTGATTTGCTATCAAAAGTCACTTCGGCATTGCCAATCCAATATTCGCATAATTCGATGGCACCAACCGTCAAACGCGAGTGAGCTACGTTTGTCTTCAACAAATTGACCAGGGTTAATAAGGAAGAAACAGCGCTCTGCCGGCTGCTACGGCGTAGAACCTGACTTCCATCGGCAGGTTTTGCATTGACCCTTTGACGCCAAACTTGAGGGAAATCTAAACGGCTTTAGTGATTGTAGCACCGCTAGCAATGCCGACATCTGAAGTAGCACAACCGCGTGGGTAGTAATTCTGCCTATCTCAAGTTCAGGTTGGAAAGCATGACTTTGTACTTCACTGGAACAGCTGCTGATCCCTGAAAGGTCCTCGATAATTTAATTAAAGTAAAGCGCATCTGATAATTTTGTGAAAGGAACTCGCCATACGATATACGTTTGTAGTCACTTATGCCTACTGGCTATAGACATTCAGACTTATCGATTAAAATACTCGAGCACCCCAAAGTTAGGATTACTCTAGAAATCAGCGCGGACCTGCGACGCGATAACCCTGATCAAACCTCCATTTTAGAATTCAGTTAACATAATAATAATTCAGTTGGATTGAAACCTACCTAGAGCCATAGCGATACCCGTGGCACGGTGAAGGAACGAAAAACGCATCACAGCAGGGGGTGAGTAAATCTGAAGGTGAGGAGACCAAGGACGCTTTTTCGTAATGTTCCTTTCCCAAAAGGACTGCATTTCCCGTTCCGCCTGGTCACGAACCTGCTGGCTGGTGCTCCCCTTGTTAACCTTGATAATCCCTCGAAGAGATCCATTCAGTCGTAGTAAACCTTTCTGGCCAGTAGTTGTCCCGGTGTGTAAGCGTTTACACAATAACGGAGTCACTCGTTTACAAGAAAACCCCAACAAGACAGAGGAAAGGGACATCGCGCCGAAAGACTTAGCACACTGAAAGCACTGCCATCAAGTTCCAGGTCAAGATGGTTAATCGTGGACTCAGATACCTGGTAACGTGAAAACCACAAGGAAAGTCCACTTGTACTCTTCGACGCTTTTAAAACATTTTACCAAGCCTTGGGTGGTCATAAGCATTTCTGGAAACAATGTGTGGCAGCTAGCGCGGTACGTTCGAAGTTCGTTTAATTTTTCGCAAGTGCAAATTTGTGAAAGACCTCTTTATCTGTTTACGGAGTTAACACGTATCTTTTAGTTGATTTTTTTAACTCTAATATAACCGGTGCCTTAAAAGCCTCTATCAGATTGTACTTCTTTTCTGCGGTGCACCCACTTTCAATCATGAGCCAGAAAATGACAAGCGGCTCTCGTTTACAGCTATCGGTGGACCAAAATCGATGTGGGCGAAATGGATGTTCATCAAATGTGCGTTTGCAGAACAACCAGATAAGTTAATCATCTCAATTTCCTAACCTGTTTGTCTGCGTCAGCTGCCTCCACCTTTTGGATGCTGTGCATTCCACAACTCACAGGCCAGACGTCAAAAATTAAACTAAATCTTCACATCTGAGTGAAATGAACCAATGTGAATGTAATACTTCAACCGGGGTACTTGACTGAAACATCCTTCCAAAGCTCTGGAAGGCATAAACGCAGAGAACAAAGTGGACTGGACGAAATCGATAATGGACATTCATTCCCGGACGAATACCTATTGCCGTTCATTCCGGGTCCTTTGGCTGCGAAAGGGGTTGCTTAGCTGTCTGATGCGGGAATCAAGACCACCACAGCATCTCTGGTTGGGTGTCACCTAAGACAGCAGGCTGATTATCTGGGGTTCAGCCTCCAGAAATATCACGCCAACAAATCCTGCACAGTCGCTCCTTAAGGGATTCGTCACAAAGATTGAAAATGAGACCCTTTTCGCATGGCGCTTACGCGGAAATGGAAGCAAGTGAACATCTGGGCTTCGAGTTACCTTCCCCCTTACAAATGATCTTGGATTGAGCTGCCAGAGTTCAAAAGACCTACTCAAAGTCCAAGCGTATATCCGAAGATCACCGTCACGAAAAGCGCAGCAGTGAAATCAACACCCGAACCACCAGTTCTAAGATGGATTGCGTCAGCTGTGCGGAGGCAAGCAACGATGTCTCCTGATGAGTCAACCTCAAGCTTTGATCTTGACGTCTATGGTTGCTGTGACTACTCCACAACCACGGAATATGCTAAAGTACCAGCCTCTAGATCCACTCCCTCAGAAATACCTGTCCAATTGTGGAGCCTCGTCAATCATGACGCCGATGGCTGAAGCCACGAACCCGGAAACCCCTAGTATAACGGGTTGGCCAAGTGATTGTGGACGACCTGGGAGTCCATGTAAGCACCAGGGGAAAGTGACTGCGGTAAAATAAGCTGCGTAAACCCTGTCTCACTGAAAGGCTGCTGACTAGATTCGAGTTGTAGTCCAACGCAAAAACGAGCCTCGAACAAGTATGTTCTTAAGTGATGCTCTCCAATCAACAAGCGACCCAGTGGGACCTCCTAGAGACACCTGACCAGCCAAACCGCAGCAAAAAAAATCAGAAAGCAAACGCAAGAATGATCACCGCGAATTCTTGAACGATCACAAATTCAGTCACCCAAAATGGGGTTTTGAATTATTAAAAAGTACCAGCGTTCAAAGTTTTTAGCATTCAAAATTTAAGAGGAGAAAAGCTACGGCCTCAAAGACGAAGGGCCGGCACAAATCTGACGCTCAGAGGAAAAGCTCCCACGCAAATGAAGAGAAACTCTCGGAAGCACCAAGACAGGAATCAGTGAAGTGAGTAGCGGGAGCTTCTTCAGTACCTTGGGCTAAAATCCGGTATACAGATTGTAAAACGCATGACGTAATCATTTGCTCCCCTATTCTTCAGACTAATTCATCACTCTTCCTGTGGATGTTCAAGTTTCAAGACTGAAATATTCTATTTTATACAAAGTCGGTTCTATATAAACCACTTTTCTATAGTCAATTTGTTCAGATAAATTTCTGGGCTTGTTGTTGAAAATTTGCCCCACTTTGAACTGAACAACTTTTTCCCCGTTTGATTTGTCCGATAACACACTGCCCTTTCTGTGCCATCCCGTGTTCTTAACTGCTGAAGAATCAGTCTAGCCGCGAGCTTCCCTTCAATAATCCTCGCGATTTACTGTTAATTTCTTATAGAACCACAGTATAACTATCTATACTGTCTGCTCATGTCTACTTCAATGTCCAATTGCGACTGCTGAACAAACGCAGGTGAAATTCGTAGAATTTGGTTTTGCCGCAATTATTACTGACCGTCCGTCGTTGAGTTATACTACACGTTACCTGTCAGATAAGACACCTAGATCATGCATTTAGGCTAATTACCCAATTCCTTGCTTTTGGGCCACGGCCTTAGCATGGGATCTTACACAGATATTAGTGCTGCTAACCTCTACGGTGGCACACCTCTGCTATCTCGCGTTGCACGCGGTAGAGATGGTGTTAAATCGTTTGTCCCCAAACTGCTTCGGGTTTGCGATAGTTAATAGTCAGTCTGCCGTCAACAACCGTTCACAATCGCACTTGCAGAAACCTACGTGACACCACACGTCTCCGCGCAGTGATCTGTATACATGGCTACTCAATTTGTGAGCCAACCCAGAACGCGGAGGTTAAGTGTGGCTTCTATTTTACTCACATACCTTAATTACATAACCTATCCTGAAACACTAATGCACCGGTTTGTGATGCATTGCGGATTCGGATCCCACCTCATGGAACCGATTCTCCTCACATCGGGGTGGTCTATTGTAACTCCTCCCCCCTATCAAACCCCGTCCTTGTCCGAGCTAGCTGTTTACTGCGACTATCTCATAAACTCGATATGCGTTGTAATCCCTCGTTGAACTTTTATCCTTCGACATATTGAACCAATTTTGTCGACCATTTTTACGCGCGCTTTTTGACCATTTGGGTGTAACGCAGTTGAAACTCGACTGTATCTGAATGCACATCTATCACATGAGCTTATGTGTCTCTCCCCCTCTCTCTCCCTGTTGCAGGGACCATGGTCGAACCACCACGTGCCTGTGCGCATGTGTGCTGTGTATACTGTGTGGATTCATTAATACCAGTCCATATATCTGCACATTTCAGAACCGACGTGTGCCGTCGTATCGAACGTCGAATGCCGCTGACTTCCTGACATCCCACGCTACATGGGTTATCGCGTATCAGGCGGGGGCGTGTGCCGCTTACCGGGTTATCCCGTATCAGGCGGGGGCGTGTGCCGCTTACCAAGATCGGTTCGCCACCTTCCCCGGGCTTTCGTTGGGCTAGGTTTACTGCCTGAAATAATTAAGACAGAAACCCCAATAACTTGAGGTTTGTACCCATTTTATTACATATTATATATATTTATATAGTACCGCATTTCATTGATAGATCTGAAATACCCACAATTTATTGTTTGTGATTTTGCGCGGCACTCAAGTGAGCTTCCTCAAATTCGCCGACGTATTCTACATCTGCCTTTGAAATCCAGGGAAACAGAAAGATGACTAGTTCCCCACACAAACCCTTGAGCGATTTTTCTTCGACTATCACTTCTTGCATCCTTGATGGTGGATCATTTTACCGCTCCTTAAGCCTCCCGGATGTAGCGTCAGCACATCGGGTCTAGCGAGCATTTTGCATTGATGCTCACCAAAGTCGTTCAACAGAAGGCCTGGGCTCAAAAAATCATTGCCCACGCCAGATACCGCATATGCCACCCAACATCCTAACTGGATTCAACTATCAGCAACCATCAGCAGGTTTAGAACGTCACATTCCTAATAGGAATGATGACGCTGTGTCGATGATTTACCTCGTGACGTTGTATTATCCACAGGCTAGTTATGCATATCTGGGAAGGGGATCATCCACAGAGATAGTCTTCGCATCGCCACTGCACATTTCGTGCTGTCATCTAGCAATGTTGTGATCACTGGAAGCTGAGCTCCATGGGAAAATGTGTTGTGACGTGGTTCGTTGAACAAAATCATCTCATTTGTCCAATCTTAGGAGTGTAAAACAAACAACATCAGTGACTGAATTCCAAGGGTGAAACTAGCATTAGGTATATTGTGGATGTTATTTTATTCTTGATGAAAATGGAAGAACGCCAAAATATGCTAAAGTGCGATTTCGTGTTTTGTCTCTCGTAGGCCTTAACAAAATAGGAATTGGTGATGGTCGATGACCTTGAAACTTTGCTCACTTAAACAAACAACCATAAGCTGCATGTCACAGAAACGTAAAAATGGGTAAGACTAACTACCGTTAAAGGTCGCAATTTTAAAAACCATATATTTTCGATTTTAGCGCGCAGCACTTCAGCGGTGGCTTTCGGTTTAACTTCGAATTGGTTGGCCGGATTACACTAGCTCTGCTGCTTCAGCAGTCACCTTGTTCTGGTTTCTCATTTCTCAAAATTTGCTGTTTTCTTGCCGTGTATCAGGCAAGATGCCTGTTGTATTGCTCTCCCTAATTTTTTGCCCACTATTTTCTAATAATGGCGTCTACATTAATGCCGGTTTTCAGTATTCGCACAATGGAACTGGATTCCCAAAGGCTACGACGCGACCCTGATGGAAAAAAGGGACAAGAGGTCGAGTTTTAAGTACGAGTTCAAACTTTCGAACACCGTCTGGGCATCGCAGGGTCTCAGCGTTGTTAGGGATGCATTACACCAAACTTTCCCGCTACCCGTTTGATTGTCTCATTGGACACGGAAATTCGATGGGCTGTGAAAATATGAAGGTAGATTAGGATGGTTTTTGGTTTGAGCACATACGCCACAAAATGCAACCATTTGGAGCAAATTGGTTTATTCAGCTCGTAAAGCTTTTGCAGCTAAAAGCAATGTGTGGCCGATGGGTCCCAACAGTACCCAATACTTATGATGCTTTCGCTCTTCCATGCAGTCCCCTGTACTCACAAACCCCGTCGGTCATATTTCTACAGTACGACCACGCCTGACGGTATGCCACCCACTAGTTGGGAATAAACATTAGAATTATTGTTATTTTTATTATTATTATCATTATTATTATGTTACCTGAGTATACACTGAAGGTGGAGGAAACTTGCCGCCCTGAGTTAAATCTTCCTCCTCAAAATCACAGCGCGTTAGATGTCAAAAATTCTGGTTGTCCCAGCGGCTCATATATCCCGAAAGCTTAGACGTGGTTTTGGAAATGGAAGTGGGTGACAATGTGTTGACATGAATGATGAGTTAGAGGAGGTCAAAACGCTATGACAGACATGGAGAAGTGACTCAGAACAGCTCGAAATAACGAGCTGCTTTCAGCGTGTCAGGCGTGCCTGAGATGTAGAAGCCTTTTAGATATAGCCGGATGCTAAAGATCACAGAATCCGGACTAACTAACGCGAAAACCGGAGCTGATAAGTAACGCCAAAGAACGGAGCATGGGTTGGCGGGAGTGCTACCGCGGTTGAGTATTGGATGCTGGTAAGTTTTGTTTAGCACGGCAGAAAACTTGTTTTCATTAAGCTAAGTGTATAAGTTGCGGAAAGCACGAGTAGAGTGAAGTTCAAATCTGGTGCTATATAGGAGCAGCTTTAAATTCAGGTACCCGCTCAAGCGCAAGATCGTTACTATGGCGTCATCCATGCGTACACCTTTGAAGACGTATGAGGTTCCTGAGTTCTGTGAATCAGGTCTATAACTCATGATTTATGACTGCCTTGTGTACACCCTCTTTTACTTTAGCGTCGCTGCGTCCAACAACGCGTGATATCACTGAATCCTGATGGTGCACAACCGGTGTGCAAACAGATTGTTCTTGATTGATAATTGAGCTAACGGAGCAAGTATTTAGCTTGATTTCACAACAAGACGCCCGAACAATTTAATCCAAGATGTGCGACCGATAGAACTATTTTTCTTTTTAGAACCCAAAATGATAACTGGTGGGTGATTACCCAGTAAGTTTATACCGACGCAACCAAATTAAATCATAATTCACCTCAGTTGTTTGTATGTTTATGATACGTCGGCACTACGCACGGACGAGTATGATTATGAAGGACCGTTGTTGGAAGCCGGATTAGGCTAGTGCGCATAGTTCAAGCGTAATATCTAGCCTCACGCATGGGTATGGGACCAGCAGTTATGATAATCAGCCGTAGTAGATGACGATTCCTACGGCTATTGTGATGAAAGGCAACGGCTGATCTCGTTTTCTGATAATGTCGCCGCGCGTTGTGACGCATTCCAGATAAGGCGCATCATTATTTGCAATGAGAAAGTTATCGTCGTGTTAGTAATTCATACGCAGTTGTCTGAAAACGATGCAATATCTATACGCTACTGGTACTTAGATGAGAATGCGGCTATCCAGAGAGTTGCAGAGTCGAATTACTGCAGCACAATCTATCAAGTTTGCTTTCATTGTCGAACTAGATGTGATGGAAGCTCCTGAGAAAATGGATTTTGCTGAACAACCTCACCTAATACGTTGCAGATGACGGGTAGAAAAGGGTAGAAAACAACACAATTTCATTTGACTATCCACGTGGAAAGAATTTGCGTTCCATATTCTGCAAATTTCATCCCCCAATTGAAGAACAACCTAAGACGTTAAAAATACATAGATTTGATCGTGCTTTATCCCGTGAACTGACAATCAAATATTAATTAGTGGTGGACAGCGATCATAAATACTCGTCCACATAAGCATAAAATTGGGAGGAACATACCGCTGAAACGTGCAACCTGATCAAATGTAATGCCCACAAAATCTGCAATTTTGAAAATCCGATAGTTTCGGGAAGTAATTCTTACTTCAAGAGAACGCCAGAGTCTGGTCCACTTCTCTTCGTCATTTCCGAGTGGGCCGAGAGTTGGTTGGATTCATCTGGAGATCGCAAAACATTGCGAGATCGTTGGCCGATGAAACGCGCTTTCGACGACGAATATAACTTGGAAAACTCAACTCACTTTACGTGAAAAGGGCACACTTGCTCTGGAACAGAGATCCGAAGTAGTTTCAGAAAACAATGTGATGTCGAGCATAGAAAACTGGCATTAGTAGCGGCAGTCAAACGCGGTCCAACGGATATGTCCCAGTAGGCCAAGAATAAGCCCAGGTGTTGATTCTTGTCATCCAGAAGTGTGTTCCTAATAGTTGTACCATGTTCTCGACTGGACTTTTATTTCATTATGCAATCGCAGGCTGCATTTTAGGCTTCGAGGGGGGTGAATCAGTAGAATATTCGTTCCGGATCATGCGCGGTGCCTGTTAAACCTTTCGTTGTAGCTCCCAGGTGATCAACCGAATTCTCTACGTATTTGCATTGTTGTGGCTTCAAACCGTTTCTGTGCACATAAATCGTTGCCTGCCTTCAAAGCAACCTTAACAGAAGCACACAACGAGGTGCGAAATATAACCCGGATACACCATGGCACAAAATTCCTAATACCAGAAGCCTGCGCTCATCGGAAATTTCTGGTCTGCTGCTAGCTTCTGAGTGGCTAAATAGTCAATATAAGTTCTTGCAACTATCTCATAGCTGTAGGTGGGCCCCAGAGGATTCCATCATCGACAGCAGCTATTCACGAGTACTAAACGGTCTCAAAAGTTGCCGCTTCGTATGGTGTTGCTTGTCCCATCAATTCCAAATAGCATTTGTGTACAGGTATTCGCTTACCGTATTTGATAATTTGACGGTGTTAGCCTCACCTCTGGTTACATATTGTTGTTTGACCCCACGATTTCAAGAACCCTGTACGGCTTCACAGGTAGCTCAGGAGTAATCGTGTTCTCATGCCGTCGTTCAATGAAGCATGGGCCGACAATTTGGGACAGCAACAAGTGTTGCATGGAAGTAGCGCGTATAAGTGAAAACAATGATTGCAATACAGTTTTGGAGAATAAAACGCTGTTGACTCAAGGTCAAATAAGAAGAGGCGAAAATCTGTGACTTTAAAGAGTTTATTTGCCTAGTTGGAAGGACTGGCTTCCTCAAAATGATTGACATTGACGGCAATTTGAATGTTCGCAATCATATAATGCTAAGGTGTAAAACGGGTGCGAGGTTTGCCCACTTAATGGACAATTGGCTGTAAGTTGCTTGATGGGCTACCCTTCACATTAAAAGGAAGTGTATGTTAAGTGCATCGAACAGGATCACTGCTCACCAAAATAGTGCCGTAGTGTGCGCCTAAAAGAACCCCTGAACTTGCTTTAAGAGGAACGCTGTTCAATACACTTTCAACCCCTGACGAGGGAAGGTGTTGTCGCACGATAGTGAGAACCCTTGAACTTGCTTTAGAAGGAACGCTGTTCAATACACCTTCAACCCATGACGAGGGAAGGTGTTGCCGCACGATAGTGTGTGCCCTGACTTTGGACGAATTTTCTTCGTCTCCCCACCTGTCGCCTTCATGGTGCAAGGCGAATGATAGATCATGTAAGCCGCTTTTGCATAACTCAGGATTCTGACAGACGCGGGCCAGGCTCATCCAGACGCATTTTTTCCCTGTAGAACGAAGAACGGTAGCCGATTTGGTTGTTGCGCGCTGTACATTTTCAGTAAACTAGATCCTGTGTAACACAGTATGGTTTACCTTATGGCCTTACCTGCAAACGCTTCACCGGAAGCACCTTCCCATCTTACAATTCACGGGTCACTCGAGGAAGAGGGATTAGTTTGAACATCATCATCAATGTGCACTATTCATGCGTCTTCCTCATGGAAGTGCGAGGATATGTATATATGTATATATATATCATCAGTGAGTTATTGGGGAGCGTAGTGGTACGTAGCGGTGGGTTAATGTTTGTGCACAACCACTACGCTACGCACCACCACGCTCCTCAATACCTCACTGATGATGTCACCTCGATTGGTGGGGTAGAATTTCCCAGCCCAGCGAACAAGCCAACGATCATAATGGCTTCTTCCAAACGGTCTTTATAGGTGGCTGGATTAATTAAAATCGTTCATAAATTGGACCTGGTGGGTAGCGCTGCGTGTTAGGGCTGCATTGAAGTGTAGAGCAAAGCCATTTACTAACTCTCGGTCGAACACTGCTGGAATGACGGAGTAGCACTGCCTGCATCTGAGATGTCGGAGAAAGCCGAATCAGTAAAGGACGCTAGCCTACATCTGTTTGCTTCATTTCTGAAAGCCTGCTGCTTCACCGGAATGAGAAACTGAACTTTGTGCCTCATAAGAGTGGCCATCAGTAGGAGTTTTCGGTCGGAAAATGTTCTGTGCTGCTGAAACTGTGATCATCTCGGTTTCCTGTTTAGCCTGACACTGTGCTCCATATTCCCGCATTTTCGGCTGAGATTAAGCGTCCTCTGATTTTGGAGACATTGAATGTTGTGCATCTGCCAAACACTAACGTGGAGCTTCTGATACTGGTAAAAGCTTCCGGCTGTGTCCCTGCCGAAGTTGCTTATATTTCTCAGTTCCTTCGACTTATCGTATGACCGATTTGGCATTTAACCCAGCTGATTTATAACTCAATCGACGTCTATGGTGTACTGCAACTAAATGTGTCGCACAAAAATGCGTCTTTCGATTCTGTTGGCACGATATTCGGGATAACTCAGCACGTTTTCCTGAGATAGGATTGGATTAAGCTTGCTGAAATCATTCCACTGGCTCACTCTAGGCCTAGGTGAAACTTGTGTGCAAATGAATGTGTAGCACTTGTAAACTGCTCTTTTTCATGCTCAGTATCATCTTCTTTTTCCCCATCATTATCAGTCACATCGCTGTACAAAAGTTTGTTTGACTGAAATACAACCGCTACCGCACGCTTGTTGGCTCCAACGTGACTTTGAGACTCTTGCTGAGTGACTGTTGTTTTGACCGGTTGGCTATAGTTGACTGCTACCAACACAAAACGTGAGCAAACATTTCAGCTGCAAACTCTGGACTAGTATATTCACACTTGTGGATTAATATTTCAATCACCGGAGATCTGGAATACCAGGAAGATTGAACTATTCTTGGTGTGGTGGTTCAGCGGAATACGGAACTACGAAATCTCCTATTTTGAACTGTGAGTCAAGATTTACTTGGATTTTTCTCCTTGTAACTTTGTATCTGGCTTACATTAGTAATTCGCTCTGTTCACTAGAGACTCTATAGGACCGTTAACCACTACAAATGTATCCAACAACAACATGAGCCCGATTTCGTTTAAAGTAGACCGTGAGTTTCACGAAAAACTGAAGAACCTTACCAAACTGATGGGCTTTAAATCAGGGGAACCCGATGGTGGCTTGTCAAAGGATTCTCAGGAGCCTTGTGATTTGTTAGATATAATACAAATACCAGCCTTTTTGTGGAGTACACAAATAGACAAGTCTCTCAGTGCAATGGTTCGGGTCATTTTCAAGCGAACAACGAGAACTATGACAAGGACACTTGCAATTTTCTTCTGAAGTCAAGGGTAACAAAATATGCCCCAGATTTGCATGTTACGGACAATGGCTGGTAAGCGAGTTATGACAGAGCAAGAGGCTTCAAAAAGCAAACGTTCTACCTTGATCCAGAGTCAGCAGATGCCTTTACTTCATATGCGGGGGTCGTGAAATGAAGCCAGCCACAATGAGCACCGTTGTCGGCTGGCTTTTGAAAAGCACGTGGTTTCGTTATTGTTCATATTTACACTTCTCTCATTTGGACTGTGGTCCACCGGTTCTGGCGTAATTATTCTGGTGAGCTCACACCAAAGGGGAGCACCGGACTCGAGTTTCGCTCTTATTAGAGCTCATCAGCAGTGCAAATCCGAAAGCCGTGTCGAGTTTTGAACTCCGGACATCTGACGTGTGAGGCGGGTGTGTTACCACTACTCCACCAACGCACGTTGGATGCATCTGGAATTTCACGTCTGAACAGGTGAACGTGTTTACGCTTGAGTGGTATCGTTGTTCCGCCCAATTCATCATCAAAATGACGACCCAATAATTGTCCTGGTTGTGACGATCGATGACTCACCAGTTAGGACTTCCCAGCCAGTTAGCGTTACAATTTTTGGTCCACGCCAAAGGGAATAAAACACGAAGGGGACAATACAAATGAAAGAAAATACATAACCCGCAAAATCTCACAAGTGAAAATAAAACGTTGCCCATTGGGTTTCAAGCGCCAGTGGTGCTGCCTGAATGGGAATTTTCTGATTGGTGGGTCAATCGATCGTCACGACCAGAGCAGTCACTGGGTCGCCGTTTTGGATGATGATTCGGGCGCACCAATCATATCGCTCGGGCGTAAATACGTTCGTCTGTTCAGACGGGAAAATGAAGATGCGTCCAACGTGCTCTGGTGGGGTAGTTGTAACATGTTCGCCTCGCATGTCAGATGTCAGGGATTCAAATACCGGCACGGCCATCGGATACGCACTGCTGATGAGCTTCAATAAGAGCAAAACTCGAGACCGGTGCCTCCCTTTGGTATGGACTCACCAGAATGATTACGCTAGCACAGGAGGACGACCGTTCAAACGAGAGTGGTGTGAATATGAACAACATACATATCCCACGCCCCCCCCCCACACACACACACAACGGATCTCGTTATTCCAGCAACCCGTCAAACCAAAACCATGTACTCATCGTTTTTTTCAAATTTTATTTGGCGAACAAAATGCTCAGGTGGAGCTCTTTGATCTTCTTAAAGCACTGAAAGACTTACCATATAGAAAAATGGTTGTGCTCATTTCGAGATACAAGTCCATCGGTGAGTTCTCAGTTAAAAATAATCTGTGACAGTACAATGCTAGGATGGATTCTGACAGAGTTTGCAGAGCACGCTAACGAGTTGTGAATGAAATAACCGGGAGAATTGGACGGCTTGGCAAAAGGCACTCCTGTTTGCGTCATGGAGTTTGAACATTTGGTCCATGTGCGTTTGCACCGTGTGCCATAAATGCGTATAAGGAAGGGTGCATAGCTATCAGAATGGGATTTCAGGGGTAAAATTGTTTACCAGATTCTGGTAAACATTGTGCTGGCTCGACCCAGCATAGTATCGCATTCAAGGAGACATTGTCTGACGGTCCGCTCCCTCGATGGGTTCCCTTGCTGAACCCATGTCTTCACAGGAACGCTAAGAAAAGAAAGGGGACAAGAGGTGATTCACTTAGGAGAAAGTGATTATCAATAGATCACACTAGAATTGGGATAACAGGATTTGAGTAGTATCATCCGCTATCAGGACTCTACAAATGAATACAGCCTCACGTGTTCCAGCCTAGAAGTGGTGAACTCTCACGAATAACAGTCTTGTGCTTTTTTGCAAGAAATGTTAACGAACTCGAATAAATAACTTTAAAATATCAGGCATTTGGCTGTACTTAGAAGTATTTTCACCGAAACACAATACTATTTTTGAGTTTATCATAGCATTGTTATTATGTAATTGTATTGTTTTGGTCTGCAGGTCATTTTTGGAAGTACTAACCCGGAGTTTCCTTATTCATAAACTTGTCTTCTCATGCAGTGACCACCACGAAAGAAGACAAAGAGGTCACTTCTGAGGGGTACTATCTTGAATGGCAATTACAACACATTGAGTCGAAGCTTCCGGTAAATAGTGCTGCGTTAGTTTGAGCGACATGACACTCCCTCCCGAAGACCTGACAGCGTCCACCGCAAACTACGTTGGGTACCTAAAAATGGCAAACTATTTCGAAATGTGGCTGAATTTTCTTCAACTTCCGTCACTGTCGCTGAGCCCTTACCGCCAGTTCTCTTTGTGGATAACACACTCAAAAGCAGCACATAGATAAATGAAAATAAACCGTGTTGCATTCTCTCCAGGAATGAGTTTGATTTTACGTGTTAAATTGAGAATTCCCCAATGGTTTCAAATTTACGCATATAAGTACACGACCCAGTTGTTTAGGTTCTGTTTCCTCGCATGCAAAACAACACCTATCCTGTGGTATCCAATACCGACGTAATTGGCGCACAAGTCGTTGACGTCGAGAATGCTTCAGTAGCCATGATCAAGGTTGTCTGCTAAGGTATGAAACAGGCAGATATCAAGGATCAACCCCAGAGCAGAGACCAAGAGACTGATACGGCTGTAGAAGGTGGCCAAACCTGCAGGTTAGCACGCATCCGCACTTGGGTGCAGAACCTGCGCGGAATCTGTGCAGAACTTCTCCACTAATGTTCGGGTTTTAAGCAGCGGGAGATTGAGACATTTAAGAGGCATCAAGGCTTCTTTATTTGTCTCACAGTAATAAAAAACCACAATACTTTGCATTTCCGGGTCCCTACGGAATGTAAACTACCGACTAATTTAAGTGGTTTTGTTTTAGTGCACCATTTCCGCACCCGGGTGCGGGAACTTGTTTTATTCCCGCGCTGATTTGGGGACCCGGCTGCAGAAATCTGCGGACACTGTGCGGAAATGGCCACAACCGGATGCAGATATGCTGCCGAAATTTCTGCACCGGTGCTAACTGGTTCTCATTGCCGCAGTGCCTACGAATCGGATGAGTTTACATGCAGAACTGCTTAAGAGTTGTGCGTTTACGGCTGGCAACCTTTCAAAGAAATCTATAGTAAATGTAGGAGAATTTGCATGCATACATTTTCCGGCTATGCTACGGTAACCTTTGTTCCCAAATCGATTCAACCAAGCTATGGGTTTTTCTCTTGATGATGGTCACTTGTATGAAGAAGATAACATTCAACATATCCGTGCAAAAAAGTTTCAAATTCAGTGCAGAAAAGTCAAACAAGAGCTGCAAGTGGTTCAAAATGTTCTTGCTTTGTACTATCTTACTAAGGGTCCTCAGGTGACCACACAAATAATCATGTTGATCACCGCTCTGTCTCCTCAAAATAAATGAGAGGAAGGGTGCTTCCAGAGGTTAGGAAACCCAGGTCACTTCAGCACGTTAGAACGTTTGTCTTCAGATTGAGAATAACTTGAACATTCAAGGATAAATTACCTTTTCACTTTTCGTGAAAACTGCGGTTTATTTGGACTTGGTTACTTACAGCTAGTTTGTCAAAAGCTCATAACAGATTGGAGCAAAATCGGTGCGTCTCCAGGTTGTTTGGAGGTCAAAGTTACTTGCCGAATTAGCAAAGTACGCTCATTTGCAAACAAACTTGGTTCTGCGAGGGACTCACCTGGAGCCCAACTGAATCTCTCTTTTGTGATGTTTCCAAGTAGAACATAAGTTTGACAAAAGCTCGGGGACTGCGCCAACCTGATAAGCCCCAAGAAGGGCGAACCTGGTCATGGGTTGTTGACGAATTTTCAGAAACCTTATGAGTAGTGCATCACTCGCCAAATGTTTTAGTACAACAAATATGTGGTGAACTTCATCAGAAATATCGATTTATCGCTCTCAGTCATCAGATGACCCTCGAAAAATAAATGGACTGATGAACATGAACAAGAAACGATTGGTCCGAGTAATCGCACTCCATAGATTTTGACGGTATCAATTCATAGCCTTCAAACTGAACGATTGAGTGCAGGTTTACGCACTACGCACATGGGGCTCATACTGCCAATATTGATAACAAAGTCCCTCCACGAAGGAGTTAAAAATGCTCCGAAAACGAGAGCTGTCTTTGAATTGAGCATCAACAGAATCCAAACGTACGGTATGGCCTTAAGAACTGGTGCAGAAAACTGGTCTGGTAAACTATTATTTCTCAAAACAGCCACTAGGTAAATTGAAGATGAATGCAAGAGCGAGAACTGCTTTAGAGGTAAATTGTTTCTACTAGAGTGGAGCCAAAACAGAACTAATGGCTCAGCCGAGGAATGCTAAGTGCTTTCTCCCAGCGCGTCCATTCGTCTGTTCAGTGCAGTGAAAACAGCAATGGGAAAAATGTTGCAAGCGAGTATTGCTACCCATCACAGTATAGTCCAAAAAGGTTAAATTTGAATTAACTGAGACTCTTAAGGAACTGCACTGTCGGTAGACCAATTGCGACGATTAGGCAATCGGGTTCGGGAACAAAATGCCAAAATGTTGCTTTATTAGCAAATGGATATCATGAGGGGTTCATTTATGGATGCAAACTACAAATCGTGGAGTCGAGAGCACGCCCGTGTGCAGAAAGATCAGGAAAAATCAAGGTGAATGATTCAGGCGACTAGAGACCTCGTTGTTCATTATGAGGCCAAATGGTGGAGCGCACCCTCATATTGGGGAGAGTAATGATAAGTGAAGTACTTTTCTCCCACTACCTGTTTAACCTAGTTTCCATTTTTCTCCATATCTCACCGTTTTCTGATGGATGCAGTTTCATCCGGAACGCTATTGTAAAGCCCCTTGGCGGATTGTCAGCACTGATCAAACACTTTACTACTTAAAAAAACATAAGTAGCTTGGAGACAAGCGACAAACACTACCGAAGCAAGCGCTCGTAGCATAAACGAGAAGAGGTTCGGGAACGACAGAAATCGAATGAAAATTGAACAGATTTCGACAAATGCGCGAGAGATTTAACTTAATCTCTCGTGTATGCAACAAATTCAGTTGTAAACGAGAGATTCCATTCCAAACTATTTTGAAATGTGGCTGGGGCTTCCCCTCTGGTTTTTTTTGTGGATACCACACTCAAAAGTAGTACGTGGTTAAATGAAAATAATTCATTTGAAGGATATCATAAACGAGATATTCAGTTGAGTCACCCGTGAAAACCAAACTCATGTGCAAATGAGTGTATTTGTCGCGTCCTTCGATGAATTAATGAAAAGCTGAAGAGTTCAATGTAGGAATCAAACCGGGTGCTGAAGAAAACGATCAAGAACGGAACCATAAGGGTTGATGACCCACAAGAATCCCAGTAGTGTCAGTTCATCCCTGTTATCACAGTGGACACGATTGAGAAACAACGATGCCTAATTCAAGCAAGTGTAACCAAGTAACTAGGTGCTGAGTCATCATGATCAGGAATTAACTAAAAGCACGCAAGGGGTTGGGGGTGGTCTATCACTAATGTTTTTTAGAAGGCTAGATTTACAAAATTGTCGTGGATTTTTAGAAGAGAATATATGGCTTCTTTGGAGTGAGGACTAAGGGACCCAATGTAAAGCCATCGAATGGGTCACAGGAAGCGAATCACTTCAGAAATATCATCGCGAAAACACTAAGCGACGAAGTCATGTCAAACTATCCGATGATTCAGCTTACAACACCAATTTTTCTGATGTATCACAAGGTTTAGAGTTGCTATGGTCTTGCTAGGACTTATATCGCGGCACATTGTAACGGACCGTTTACCTTGGAACTGCCGCGGTCCAATTAGAATGCCGTGGGAAGTGAATGGGGTAGTTGAATATAAACGTTTTCTAGAGAACTTCGATATTTCTGGACTTTGGGCAAAAGCTTCTTGAAGTTTTCTGTTCTATCGGAAGCCGCAGACTGTGGACACTTGTTGCCATATGGCCCCGATAAGTTAATTTTTTGTGGGGCTACTCATCGTTTTTGTTTGTCCTCTTAAACCTTACAAAGTTGATGACTGATTGCTTGATGCATTCGTTTGTGCTCAGCACAGTTTTATGAAAAAACCGCAGTTTTTTGGAGCTAGTAAATCATGAATGCGACTTGTATGACACACGGGCATCACCTGAAACACTGGATGTATGCGAGTAATTGGGAAAACGCATTTCAGTCTGATACCACGTTCAAGCTGTTGACATCGACATAAGCCCGAAGATAAGAGAGCGTCACCCCTTTGAAATGTAATGGCTGACCAAAGCTTGGAGGTGTGCAGTGCACTCCAATACTATATAGTACACATTGTATATTATACTGATTTACGCTAGGGATTAATTCAACTCACGCTATGGGTGAGGTTGACTCGCGCCCGTGTCGGATAGGACTCTCGTGGCAGCTGAACAGTTCTTACAAAAGGCGTGTTTCTGTCGTTATTGGGCCGGACAGGTGAGCTTAAACGGTTTGGCGCTTCCGTTAGGGACGAGTACGGGGCATTTGTTTGAACCGCAGTCATTCCTCGTTGCTGGCTGTTTTCAATGAGCTCACGAGAGACGACCGCGTTTGCTGGCAGGTTGGAAACTGACTCGGTTGGTGTCGTGTCACGAAGAACCGTGGATGCCATTCTACTTGGTGAGAAATGGGCCATCAAAGATCGTCGTATGGATGCCAGCCTCGTGAAGAACCAGTTCTGCGGTACGGGTGGGGGCTCCCCGGGTGGTTTGGGAAAAGGTTCCATCCAAGTCGAGGGACGTGGGTCTGACGAATTTGCAGTGCGTTGTACCTGTGTGATGGTCGGATACCATCCCGACCCTGTCGTCTGCATCATGCTCGGTTTATCCTCCATTTCTGCGGCCAGTGGATATTTTGCAAAATCTTTGTACGCTGGTGGTGGTTGATCGATAATTCTACAATCAAGACAAGAGCAGTGAAGTATGATTGTTTTCAGGCAACGTTTCACATTAGATGGTATTAAAAACCAGGATAGGCAACTTTCGAGCCACGTGGGAGGATACTGTCTCCTCGGCTGTCTCTACTGTGCTGAGTTAAGGCGATGCAGCTTCACTAACCATAAAAAACAGTTGAAACTCCATTGAATAAGATAACCGACACCGAGAGTGACTGGAATTTTCTCTCCATCAGAATAATATCCCAACAAGGGGTCCGATTCGCAACGAACCTACTCGTCAGCAAAATCACATTCACAAAAAAGTTTGTGTGCAGGCGTGCCTGCATAACGGAGTCCCGTGGACAAATCACGTGACGCCACAAACAACCATGTATCGTTTGAAACAGAAGTGGAACGTGATTTAAGCTCACTATTCGAGATTTTTTGATTGAACACAGTCATGAGTGAGCTGATGATGGTGAGCAAATTCAGCGGAGGACAGATTATAGTGATCAGCCTCAGTCGGTGTGATTTACGTTGAAAAAAAACCTGATCACGTGACAAGGATTGAACACAGTTTGAAGACAGTCCCATCTAGCAAGTGGCTGTGTTTGTGAGGCGGTTCGCTCAGAGTATTGTTTTGAACAAAACCGTGTGGTTTACATCAGTGGACCAAGTCGGTTTTGTCCTCATTTTTGTCCGTACAATCTTGTATCAAGTTGTTTCATCTGTATGTTTCAGATTAACGCCTCGTTTTCGACTTAGACTGCTGGGCACCCACAACTCTCGGTGATTTGTCGAATGCCGAACACATGGCAAGGAGTGAGCGAAAACCGAGTGCACCAGTTACGGTCCATCAAATGTGCATTTATATTTGAACAAAAAGAACAAGAAGTTTATTGCAGAGAGAGATTTTTTTCTGAGAATGCATCATTTCGATGACTTGGGAGTGGCATTTTCGTTTGGCTTGGCAAATCGACTGAAAACGTTTCATCATCAAATAAACTGACAACTTCAGTGTGGGGGGTTGACGATAACTCCGCGCTGACGATGTCACTTTGATTAGCTACCGAGCTGGGCAAGCACAAGTCTCTTTTACCTCATCAGTTACCTAAATCGACCGACCAATCACCACTACGCCTTGACGGTCCTGAGAACACAGGACCAGACTCCTGATCGATCTATGGTGTTCAGTTTCGAAGTGTTGACAAACACTACTGAAATAACGTGTCAGATCGATCATCCGACATAACTGAAACGTTAGATACATTGTCATGAGTCGTTCAAGAGCAAGATGGCGAGCTCTTTTGGTCCAATTCTAGGTAAAAGTGCATGCCCTGCTTAGATGTGTCTGGAGGAACGTAGGGCTTTGTATCGGGGCTGTTTACACTGATCTACTCAAGATGTTTGTCTTGGAGGACTTTCTCATCATTAGCAATGACGCCTACGAATCAAAACGTTACCTAAGAGAGGCATAATTCATACGACGAGTGGACCTTCCATATGAGAAGTAGTCACTCTAGGAAATACGTGATAAGAGTTCTGTGGTTGAGAAAGACCAGGTGATATATCCTGTCCAGGTGTGAGTGAACTTTACTGCTGATCAGCCGCTGGTAGCTGGACGGTGTAGTCAATAACTTGAAGGTCGAAAGTTTGGAGTACCCTAGAGATTCTTGCATTGCCGAGGATTCACAGTAATGAAGGAACAACGGTCCTTCTCGGTTTTTCCACTATAGAGTGTCTTCATTTTCACCATTTGTTTACACGAAACCACTTCCTGTTTTCCAGTAGTATTTCGATACGATTACCAGTAAAATGTTTGAGGCATATTAGTACGGCACTTCCACCTGTGCGAGCTAAAAACTCCCTTAAAATTTTTGGTTCCCTAATGAGCACTACAACAAAATCAGTTCTCTTTGATTGTTCCGTTAGTTTGTGACCCCAGAAAGTGGGTAAAGACCAAAAAAGGCAACTTTCATGAAGGTATAACCTCATTCAAAGGGAGTGTTCTACTCTTGGGAGCTAACGCAATGTCCTATGCGACAGTACACTCGCAGAACCACTGAGTTCCCAAATTTCGCGCACCTAAGGATAATTGAACTTCCAGAAATTCGAAAATAGTGCCGAACTTGATAAATGAAAGCCCTTTGAGGGGGTTCACAAGTTGGTCATTTTTAGTCTAATTTGTGGTGCTGTTTAGCTGAGGTCTGGCATTCTTTGGCGGTGAGTTTTCCAGAGGAGACACCCGTAGCCCACCTTCATACAGCAGTATTTCAAAATCCGACTGCTCTCTCGAGGACACCTTGAACGGTTAGGAATACCTCATTAGTCTCAGAGTTGCTTAGTTTTCCTTCGAGCATCACGACATTCGACTTGGAACGTCGTTTACACATGCCACGTAAGATATTTTGAGCTGTTATCGATCGAACAAAACATATTTCACACTCGAAGTGAAACATTGCAGGAATTCGTACTCCGACCAGTTTCCTCACTTATTTAGGTTATTTTTGAAGAGGACACTGTTTGTTGCTAGGACCCTGAAAACAGCACCCACTGGACAAGACGTTGAACTTTTTGCAGCGTGACATTGTTTGCATTCAGCTGGAGGCCATGAGAGCCGCTGCTGCCAGGTAGCTCATATGATTTTCGTTTCCATAGCTTCGGTGGAGACACTGACCAAGCCTACAGGTTTGATCTACTGTTATAAACAAACCGCAAATACCTATTTCCCGCGACCATCTTCATTGATGATCACAAGGGCATGAGTGTGTCGGCCCGTCTGATTTCCAGACACAAGATGAACTTTTTCTATACTCTGGAATCAAAATAACAATTTGTTGAGATCGGCGTTGGGTGAAGTGAAGAAACTCACAAAAGGTCATCGATTTGAGCTTTGAACAATGGATATACCAACGAATTTATTCCATCAACCGCTGTGGGTGTACTATTAGCGGGTCTTTGTGTTATATCTGCTGATTCGTCAATCTGTGGTATCTGCTGCTCACCCGCTCCAGTGCATAGTGTCGGAGAGAAAAGACTCACGGAAGGGAACACAATAGCTATATTCCGAACAAGCAAGTGCGAGAGTGTGAGCAAAGTTACAACGGCCCCACGCTATTTAAAGGGGGCTTTCTCACATTGATCCAGACTGTCTGATAGGCGTTAGTGAACACCCACCAACATTGATCGTGCCTCTGTGAAAAGCCTGAACGCTGATCACATTCGGTCGTGCTTCTGTGACTCGCAAGAACACTCATCAGGTTTTGCTGAATTGTTTGAATGATTGACTGGCCGGGATGCTTGCCGGCTTTCCTGTTGAGATTTTAGTGCAGCAGTTGCTTCCCCTTCAGGAATCTGCCCTTCCTGATACTTTGTAAGGTGTCCGCTGTACCAGATGTCTTATCGGTCCAAGGCACAAGGTCAACATCCAAGTTTCGATTTTTCACTGTGTCGTTGTAGTAAGTTATGTTCATCTTGGTAGTCAGAAAGATTTTTTCCACCTAGAGTGAACTCTGCCCGTCAGTGCTACTGAGTATGAGATCCAGAAATATTGATTAACCTCAGTGAGTCGAACGTAAATTCAAAAACAACCTTATGAAAGGAGTAGACCGCAGTTACGAACGGTTTGGTTCACACCGGTGAATGTACTTTTCAGACAGAGTCTAGCTTGCGTTTTACAGATCCCGCAGATTCGCATTGGCCCCTGTCTGTTCCTTGACTGAGTCCTCTACGCTAAAGTGCTTTCTAGAGGGCAAAATGTAGAAGAGGTGCTTCAAATAGATTTCACAAAGTGCATCAACCGCAGTTCTTATGAATTTCATCTGAATTGTCTCACGTCCGACCTTGGGAACCTCATATGGGTGGGCAGTGGCACTTCGAGATTACTCGGTGAGGTATTCGCCCCTAGTATTCGTTCAGTTTGGGTAAAACGCACAAAAGGCTGTCTGTGGGTGAAGTGTACAGTAGAAAAATTGAGGTACACTCAGATGGGAGTTGACCTAAGGACATCTGACCGAGAGGTGAACATGTTACCGACACTCCACCCACGCATGTCTTGCTTGAACACGAGAAGAGTCGTGCGGTAACTAAACGAGGAGTGTTCACTTTACGTTTGTCGATGTACACCATCGAGCCGAGACAACAACGTGAATCTGTATTGAAGACGTTCGTCTGCTGAGGCATGTTAATTCAGGTGTACTTATGGAGCGCTGTCTGACTGTTGATGATACCTCCTCTTACACCTAAAACATACTGAGTGAAAATTCTGGTAATCATTGGCTAAAGGAAGAGGGAAACTCAAGGTCATTACCTAACAGCTCTGGCGTAATGTTGATGAGCAAGAAAGAGAACTTTTTGAATCAGTCCTATGGGTGAAGGGAAGAAGGCCTTCGCTGCGGAGTTATTTATTAAAAAACTCTAACCGAGAAACATATTACTCGCATGCCTCATCAGTAGTGTCCACCTTCACACCAGTACCAGTCAGTCACATGTAGTCACGTGGGTATCAGCTCCAACTGATGTCACACTCACAGTTTGGCCCTGGGCACGGGAAATTTTTTATAGGAAAGTCATGACAACCAGTGGAACAAATTTTTTTCTTCAGCAACGTATTTGCTTCAGTTAACCACTAATTAGGGGCCAGTGTACCAAAATAGGGGGATCATGTGACTAGACTGGATAGATTGTGAATAGATTCATTTCACGTTTTAGTGGCTTTCTACGTTTGTCTCCTTTTTTAGCTTACGCAGAATGTCCGAATTTCACGAGACAAAGGTGATCGCATTTCGCTGAGGTTGCGTGAGTACGGTTTGGATAGTTGAGTCAGTAAACTCTCTAACTAGGTTCAGTGAGCTGTCTTCCATAAGACCAACGCTAAACTCCTAACAAGGCCGAACGATGAAGTCTATGAGAGTCGAATACTCTCCTGCCAGCAAGGATCAGGTAAAAGAACTCACGAGAGACGCATGATTGATACAATCATTTCGGTGCCGTTTCCCATCCACAAGTACATGGGGTGGGGGGCACCGAAACATGTGGACCCTTCCGGACGCGTTTGAAACATTCATATAAGGTCTCAACGAATACATATTGATATATGAAAATGAGCATATATGTATAGGGGAACCATCGCACTGTTATGGTTGTCGGGCGTCACTGCTGTGAGGATCTTGAGAGCCCATATCAAGTCATACAATCGGTAATGACTGTTGTACTGCGAGGGCCGAGAAACTACGGATTAGAATCGTGCTGTTAGCTACAGGATGACTGCGAGATCAATGGTGTTTCATCCAAGAGATCGATCCTCTTATGCGACCGGCGATTCGGTTTCGCCTGTGAGATACACCTGTCCCAATTACTGACGAATTATGTGATAAGACTAGGCTATTTATACGACACATAAAAGATCGTTCAGCTTTAACGCCCTTTCCGTGCCTAGCTGCCATGCCATCCAAAGGGAGCTGAGATACTGTCAGGTTGCCCAAACCTAGACAGGGGAAGTCGAGAGGCAGAAGTGGGGTTCGAACCACGGACCTTTCGGTCAGTAAATTCGCACTTAAACCACTTGGACCATCTCGCCACAAACCACTTATAGAAGCCAAGAGTTTCGAGCTATCCAAAATACGGCTGGTCTGAGAAACAGTAACATTGGACAGACAATGACAATGCTTCAGTTAGTGATCACAAACAAAGACGAGAGAAAACACGCCATGTGTGACTGGAACGTTTGAATTTCTCACGTTAGAGATAGAATCCAGGGGCCGACAAGGCTCACGGTCCTTTCGCCATGGAAGTAAGACACTTTTGGGACAACCTAGTTCCTATCATAGAAGATCTACCGAGGAAACCACTATTTTTTCAGTCTGCGATTGCAACATAAATGTGTCGGAAACAATTTCATTGACCACGATCCATTGTCATCAGCTTATCAAGTGATTTGAAGCAAACTGATCACGTGATCAGAAGGAAAGAGCTAAGCTCATTCAGAATAATGCATAAGTCTAATACAGTAAAATCACGCCCGTTTAGAAGTCACGCTTTATCATGCGAATTTCTAAAGTTGAGCTGGTCATCTCATTTTGCCCCCCCCCTCCCGCATCATGCACACACATTAACAGAGAAGGTCGACTGTCGGTTCTACGGTGGGTCGTTGATTTCTAGCCAATGTAAATATGTCAGTAAGTGATCATTCATGGCTTGCCACCAGCTGAGTGCGGAATGTGTCAGTTGAACAGTAATCAGGTAGCCGATTGAAGTGAACGGTGCTCTTAAACTCCCGTCACTCATGAACGCCAGAAGAATGACTAAATACTTGCTGTCCTAACACTTCCATCTTACGGTCGGGTACTCAAGACGGAATACAAATTGAACAGTATGAATATAAATTACCGATGTGTGAATTCATCCTCCAACAAAGTCAACATGTGACTGAGTATTAGTTATTAAACCCAGTTACCAGTTCTGGAACAGCGCTTCAATGAGAAGTAATCTGGAAGGGCTCGGGGTATAGGGTCAACCGTTTGGACGTGATTTTTGTACATGCTCAGTCGAACGACCTCTTCGCTATGTGCACATGAATCTCTCGTAATCGGTTCGATAATTCAGGTAGCTGCGTTAGAATGAAATCGATAATTTGTGCCGTTAAAACTGCGTGCGCCACAAACATTGCACACGTTACTAATCTGTGTAGCCTGGTGAGCGTTGGCAACCGAATAAAGTAGCAACAGAGTGAGTAAATGGGATGACCTCGTGCGTAGACGATGGACCACCCTCAAAGCCAACTTTTCGAAATGCTTTGTTGCGTCAAACAAAAAAACGAGCAATCAATGCTCATGCGAACACTGCCTACTCTGTTGTGTTTAACAGCTGATTCTCTAATTCCGTGCGCCCGAAAGTATCAGCGCGCTTTCAATACTACTCACAAGGTCACTGAAAACTCTGAACAGGCCGTAATCGATTTTGCGCTTCCTGAGGCTCGTCAAATGGAATGACTCTCCGAATTTCACTACTTCGATACGAATGTTTACGTACCATCTAACAATTAACTTGTTTTTAATGGGAACCGAAGCAGAAATTAACCGGAATCTTTCGTGATGCGAAAAAACCTCCTAACATACTGACCAATTTTTTCTAAGTGCTGGAACAAAGATCTGGCTAGATGTAACATACTACTAATAAGGTTGCTGAAACCTCTTCGAACCACCCACGATTGGCTTCTCCCTTCTTGCAGCTCACAAGGTAGGAACAGTCTCTGAGTTTCCGTGCACCGTACCTGAACCCATATTGCCCTAATTTCGACTTATACATTCATCTGCGTTCCGAAAGACTCAACTGAATCCAACAGAAGCGGTCTATCATAAACGAAAGTCTCCTGTCGAAACCGAGTGCAAACGGAAGTATTTGGTGAAAGGAATGGCCAATCTGTTAGACTGGCTAGTTACGTGACCGATTCGCAAAACAAGGCAGGTTGACCGATTCACCTGTGGAGAAGAGTCACGGCGACTCGTTCGACCACTTGCGTTTTAGCTATTGTTGTGATCTCGGCCGAAGTGATAGTATGTGACAGTTGTTCTGCGGCGCAGCATGACGATCGAGACTATGCGTCTAAACACACTTGAGGCAATCGTCTGCTCCCCACGCATAGTTTCAAATTGATTCGGTTCTGTGCCAAAATCTTGTTCAGTCATTACTTGCGGGCAGTGCAGGTCATCCTAATTCTCTCATGAGGTCTGTGTGAGCAATTTCCTAAGGTCCAGAATGTAATGAACACTGTTCAGTGCCTAAATAGCTCGGATTGGAACTCATCAAAGTATTTGATGCCATCATTCTTCACAATTTAGGGTGCACATTACTGATAGACCATTGAAGTAGCTTTTATGGAAATGGCTGCCTTTAAATTTGCTTGTGAGTGCTTTCCAAATCACTCAAACTGAATACTGGTCACTAGAGCTGTGTGTGAATAAATGTTCAAAGGGTACGGGGCACACATTAAGGTAGACAGCGTGCCTCATGTTAAGTGGAAGAGTATCAACACCGTGTTGCAAACACGTCGCTCGTTTGGGTCTACCGTTTCAAAAGTTCTATCTTCAGATTGTTCTAGAAAGACAGCCCACAGTCTGGTTGGCTCTCGTGGGATTATCTCCGTTTGGTAAAATTCACAAAAGATGAAGCGATTTGTGGCCGATCTGTGGATTTCGATCACCCGGTTCAAACCACAGCATAAAGCAGCTGTGTATTGATTTCCGGCTTGGTCAGACTGCGTCTTGCAGAGTGGGGCAGGAGTTGAGACGCGTGAGACTAGACTTCCACGATTAAATCCTTGTGTACTCAAATTGTGCGTACACTTATCAATGAACAGACGCTCCTTATACGCCAGAGATGTGCCAACCAAATGCTTGTGTCTCACAGCCCAAGTTGAGCTGACGTTTCGTGGGAAAGCACGTCTCAACGTTCACCATTTGTCTCTTGAAATGCGGCACTAAAATGGAATATTTCCGTTTGAAATGGATCATTAGCCGTGGTTTGTAGTCACACATGGAAAATGTGGGAAAGTTAACACCTGAGCACGGAAGTTGGTTGCTAAATTTAACCTGATGTCTTACAAAGTATGCAGAAGCGACTTTCACCAGGCGGATTTTGAAACAAAGAATAATTTGTCATTCTCGTTGGCCGGGAACAATACAAGGGGGGATAAGTGGGGATGTCAGGACGCGGGCAGTTTTGAGGTTGCTATGTCAACAACTGTCGGAAGTTTAGCATTGGGTGGAACGGAAATTGATCTGTTTATGGAATGGAAGTTGGGTAATCGGTCAATTACAGTTGACAGACGTAACAGCCCGGTGCACTCTATCCCATCCTGGCCTTATGCAAAGCAAGCTGGTGTTGCTTTGTGGTGTTGTGCGGGCGTAGCAACAAAACCCCTCGAAGTTTACTGGTCCCGTTATTAATTGTGGTCGAAAGAAACTGGGTTTGACGCAAAAACACGAGAAAAAATAGCAGGTCGATTGTTACTCAAAGGATATTCAGCGGCCTGCAGTCTTATTCTCGCCAGTTCTTGATCTGTAGTGGTACGGAATGAATTGAATTCTTGAGACAGCCTGCCAAACAGCTTGGTTCTTCCTCCCAGCTCGTTAGATTACTCGCTGTGGGTGCTCTCACGAAGATTTTGAGAAGGTATTTTTTCGAATATTCACTTTCATTGGCTGATGGTCCCAACTTGTCAGATTGCTCACTGCAGGTGCTCTCACGAAGATTTATAGAATGTAGGTTTTCGAATATTCACTTTCATTGGCTGATGTGAATGTGTCAACAAGAAGAGTCTCAGTTGACCTCATCTGGATCACATCCTTTTCACGACAGCCAAAATGAACTTTTTTGAATACCGCTCACTCGTTTGAACAAGGCTTGTGAGATGACTTCAGCTGGCTGATAAGCTTCACGATGGTGATGTCACTTCACCAGACTGTTCCAAAAATGTACCACCGTGAATTTCAGCCAATGACCCCAGATGCACACCAAATGAGTGTCTGCTTTTTTTTAAGGACAGCTGATCAACCTCGTTGTCCATCGCATTCCGGTACCTATTGAGTGATGCACTGTGCATGATCATCCGCAAATATCGGCCTCTGAAAAAGCTAACAGACGTCGTGTGCGGCTGGCTTCCGTCAGGTGAGTCGCATGACCCCCGAGAGTCCCAAAATATTGCGGAATGTAGCTAGTGTATCGTTTAATCTGATCACTAATACGATTAGAATGAACAAGAAGCTGGTATAACCGCGGAAGTTGATTCCACTGAGTCAGATAAGCCGATCTTTAAATCCACTCAGAAAACGATTTGGGTCTCGCGCATCTGAGCATGTCAACTGGAATTGTTTTATTGCAGTTGATTTAGCCTGGCTACCGAAATTGTGAGTCTGAAATGAGGCGTGATGTTGCCGAAGAGGTACATACTTCAAGAAACACGCGGTTTTCTTAGCCAAGCCAACAGCTGAATCACAAACGTTCCTTCTCTTCAACTGGGGACGATCTCGGCAGTACGAGTGTCGACATCGATGGACCAAACAACAACCGAACGGCGCACCCGAATAACTTTGAAGACATTGAAAAGAAACTGTGTGGACTGACCTACTGGGATTCGACTAGATAGTTGTGCGACACGCATACGTTCACAAACTAATGAATATTGATCACATGGCGTGAAAACTACGAATGACATCAGAGTACCCGCCCTATAACTGCATTTAGTAAACCTTACAATAAACTCAGCAAAATTTTCCGTCTTTATACTCCAACCGGAATTATGGATGGCCATCTCATTACTTCTTGCTGGGTTAGAGACAGTCGGCTTTGTTTGAATGTTTTTGGATGTTGGGATTCCAATATCTCATGTGGCGATTTATACCCTCAACTTAAAATGGATCCCAGTTTTTGTATTAAACAACCATTTCTATGATAGTCTTTCCAGCAAGGTTCTTGAAGTAGTTGAGGTGGTTGTCTGGGGTGGAATGAGTGCCCATTCAGGAAATAAGTCTTTGTTTTTGAGTTCCGAGTAATTTTTGACGAAAGTTCTCCTGGAACATAACATGACACGGTAACGCGAAATAAAACCGGCTAATGTCAAACTGCGCACTGTGGGATTCATGTTCCTTCCTTCCTGGGATGCGAGTGATCCGGTGTGCAAGTGGCGCTTGACTTATGTCGGTGGAGGGGTCTCTAGGAACACTGGTTAAGTCTCCTGCTGATGGCGCCTCCCTCGGACAAGGTGCCCAGATGTTTTCATTTTGATGTTGTCCGCAGGCATCTTGTCCTTGATCGTCTTCGTTAAGGACACAGGACCTATTCACACTAACTCCCAACCGTACCCTCATCTTTCCACTCTTTTCCCCTTGCTTTAGTATGCTGTTGTAAGCACAGTTTTGTATCACTGATGTATTACTGTCAGTAGTGACGACGAGGATGCTGGCGAGAACAGTGATGATGGAGACGACGGCGGTGATGCCGATGACGATGATGAAGATGAAGATGAAAACGGTGCTGACTGTAATGCTGGTGGGTCAAAACCAGCGAAAGTGACCGCCATGTAATACGCATTCCGTCGGTTTGGGAATATTGCTGAATACGGGTGACGATGATGATGATATTGACGACACTGGTGATGACGACGATGATGGTGATGATGATGGTGGCCAGCTTCAACCAAGAGTAGCTGAATGTCGCGTATTTGCATGAGACAAAAGGCCATCATCCGGTGGAGGAAGCACGTGATGTGTCACAAATTGTCTGGAACAATAATTCCGAATATCCTGCAAGCCGATTAGCTAATCTAGTTTACAATGAAAGATAATGGGATAATCATTCAGCTGTAACACCCTTCGGTGGCTAGCTCCCATGCCACCAGAAGAAGGCATGAGGGCTGGGATACTGCCAGGATGCCCAAGCCTAGAAAGGGGAAGTCGAAGGTCAACCAAGAGTAGCTGAATGTCGCGTATTTGCATGAGACAAAAGGCCATCATCCGGTGGAGGAAGCACGTGATGTGTCACAAATTGTCTGGAACAATAATTCCGAATATCCTGCAAGCCGATTAGCTAATCTAGTTTACAATGAAAGATAATGGGATAATCATTCAGCTGTAACACCCTTCGGTGGCTAGCTCCCATGCCACCAGAAGAAGGCATGAAGGGCTGGGAACTGCCAGGATGCCCAAGCCTAGAAAGGGGAAGTCGAAGGACAGAATTCGGGTTGTAACCAGGGACTTTCCGGTCAGTAAATTCGCGCTCTAACCACTTAAACCATCCCGCCCCCTTACATTGAAAAATTTCAGCAAAAGCCTGTTCCTACTGAGTATCGATATGTCATCGCATGAGTCAGGGAGCAGTTTATCTATTCTTTAAAATAAAATGGATGTAGATCGATCTACCGCAATGGCTGTTGCCGCTGATTACGGTACTTATATCTGTTAATACTTATTGGAAAGAATCGCTGCACGAAAACAGTACCAGAGCATTCTAACCCCTTTGAAACAATCGCCTGTCGTTCATTGAGAGGTCTCAATAAGTGAATGTGTTTATAACAGAAATACAGAACAGGCCCACATGTTTACATGTTTTGATGAATAGCTTCACTCTTGTTTACTAATGGGCAGGCGTGTGAATCACAATGTCGAATTGCCGGTGTGCAAGTTGTATGGTGATTAACGACCAAAGTGCCCAACCGAAGTCCCACAGAATTTACGAACAGTTGTAATCCAAATTATAACTGTCCACACAACTAATGTTAGTCCATTAAACTAGTGAGTTCAGCTCATTAAGGAGTACGATGCCCTGTAAAAGTGGACCTTGCTAGTAACTCTTTGCAAAAGAAAAATCTCAGCAATATATCTCTCCTAAAGCAATGTGGTCGACAGAAGTCACTGAGTTTAGAGGAAAAAACAACCCCAGCCTTTTTCATGAAGGAAACTACTCACAAGATTGCTGAAAACTCCTCGTCAGCTCACTACCGGTTCCGCCCTTCTTGGGACTCATCAGGTAGGCGCAGTCCCCGAGTTTCCGTCAACCTTATGATCTACATGAACCCAAATTGGACTGTTTTCGAGAAATACACTCGTTTGCAAATCAATTTGGTTTTCACGAGAGACTCAACTGAATCTCTCGTTTATGATATTCTACGACTGAATGTGCCACACAGGATAAAGTGAAGTCTGTGGGTAAAACTGTGAAAATCGTTGACGTCTCGATTGACCGGCCTGATTGGTCAACAAACACGTGAGCAGGCCCTTCGGGACCCAGCGCGTGCACGGAAGCTTTCTGAGGACACAGAAGTGGATTGCGTCAGTGAATGGCGACTGCCTCAGTTGACCCATACATTGATACTGAACGGAATGGAAGTGTGAGTAACTTGCAGTGAGACAGAATAAAACTTCATCTATTCTTCAGTCGCGCCAATCCCGTTCACATGGTCACTTGTTGACTGAGTCCTCGAGTGACAACTACTCAGATCGAAGGTTCACTCGCCTTCTACGTAAGCTCAAGAAGGGCGAAACCGGTCGCTTGAGCTGTCGAAGAGTTTTCAGCAACCTTGTGAGTAGTTTCGTTTATGAAAATGAGCCACTTACATCTTTGTAATGTACTACTCATAAGGTTGCTGAAAATCCATCGATAGCCCAAGACCGGTATCGCTCTTTTTGGGCTTACGTAGAAGACGAGTGAACCTTCCATCAGAGTGAAAACATCACAGACGAGAGATTCAGCTGGGTTCCAGGTGAGTCTCTCGCAAAACCGAATTAGTTTGCAAATGAGTGTATATTCGCTAAGCCACTTAGAGTTTGCTGATGCACACTGCTCCCAACAAGGATAGTGCTTCTCCGCTTTTTGCAAGAACGAAATCGCGATGGAAACATCTCAAGTCACCAATGTGGACAAGGCGCTGTAATCAACATGTTATCGCTTCATGGTTCTTGTAAATTATTTAAAAATGATGAGCGAAACACCCAATATCTCATTTTGGCCAGGAAGCCAAATCTGTTCTGATCAACCCTGTTGAGTGGAAGGGGAAGTCTTTGGAGCGTTTGATGTACTTTCAATTGTAGCGCCATTACAAACAATTTTTGTTCATCGAGCGCGGATGTGCACTGTTCGGTTAACTCCTATTTCTCAACAGATGTTCGCTCCAACCAGGGTCCATTATCGGATAACCTCGAATCGGAAAATTAGCTACGTGTGTCTACAGAGTAAAATCAATAGACACTATCAGCTCTAGACAGAATGATCCATCGCGTGATTCGTTGGTCCTAGGAATTTGGACACATTGTATGCTGTGTGTGGAATGATGGAACTGAACCGATGGGATTGTCGCGCACGTAATACATCAAAGTAAAAATGCAGCATCTGTTGGAGCATAATACGTATGGATAAAAGTGCCCCCGGGAACAGTTTGCTTTGGAGTTGTCTGTCTGGAACAAAGGTCTGTGAGTAGGACTCGAGAGTATCCATGCAACCAAAAGACGGCGACCAGTTTGCCAGGGATTCACAGTGTCTTGAATTTAATTGGGAGATTCAACTACCCAGGAACAAAAGTCAAGCTTAAAAGCTGAACTCATCATCGTCTCGCGATGTAAAGGGGCGTACTGGGCTCATTGCTATAAAAGTTAGCCTGGAATCTTGCTGAGTATATTGGTGGGGCCAGTGACTTTGGATTTTCAAACGACATGACCACTTGGAGCCAGCAAATCCGGGACAAATAATACGCGAAGAATGCCACTCTGAACAATCAGTCACTCTTTCGGGTTTCAACAAACTTTTAGCTGGACAGATGAAGTAAGGCTTCTTCAGGTGTTCGACTACCGATGCCTCAGAAGCGTTGCTTGTGCTGAATGACGTCAAAGAGGTGATTAGGTGTTCGGTTGTGTGTCAGGCACCTCAATCCGGGAAAACATCCAGCATAATCGACTACGATGGCTCGGTCATGTGCTACGCATGCCAAAACATCGTCTATTGAGACGAGTGTTGTTCTCCGTGCCTCCTTCAGGATGGCGCAAACCGCGAGGTGGACAGCACATGACTTAGCAGAAGGGCGTGAAAGAGATGCACGAAGAGTTTGGGTGTCGTACGCCTCCCAGGATGGGGTCCCCGTGACCCCGTCTGTACTT
>NW_008751981.1:179304-182720 GCF_000715545.1 Opisthorchis viverrini | reverse complement strand
ATGATGATGATGATGATGATGATGATGATGATGATAATGATGATGATGATGATGATGATGATGATGATGATGATGATGATGATGATGATGATGATGATGATGATGATGATGATGATGGAGGGCGAAAACCCGTACTGTACATTTCACTAATCTTCTCGAAAATGTGGCACAACGTGGGAAGACTGATTGGACTTTGCCTGAGAATGCGCATTTTTCGGAGGGGAACTCTGTTAGGCAGGAATCCACGCGGATCCCACTGTACCGCACGTCTTTGGGCGCTGCTACGGCCGAGAAGCGTGGCCCGCTCGAGGTTGGCCCAGAATTCGGGACGCTTGCCGGTCCGGCATCAAGACGAGATCTGATTGGTCAACAATCTGGACCCAACAGCCAATCATGACCCAGTATTGGCCAAATGCCGGTTGCCAATGCCGCGTGCAGAACGCGTCCGAAATTCCAGAAAGTTATAGCCGCTTACGCTATATATACGAAGCGCTGTACAACTGGTCACCTTTGGTGGTTGTTTTGACGTCAACGCTAGCTTGGGAGGCTCAGACCGAGAACTAAGCTGAGGAAAATACCGTTACTACAAACTCGCACTTGGGAAAGCGCACCTACTTTGAGATAAAATGGTCACGCTACTTTTCAGGGATTTCACCCTCGTTGACTTGAGAAGTCAGATTGGCTATTCGGCCATTTCCGAGCCTTGTAAATGTGAGGAGATTTGTAAAGTTGTACGGGAAATTTCGACTTGAAAGTAGAACCGGTCTGTCTTGAAAAGCCGGGGAGCACTGCACAGCTCCAAGGAGTCTCGAAACCGCGACATGCTGGCAGGTAGTTCTCATAATTTGCTCTTCCGCCAAGAGCACCTGTTCAACATTGTGACTGGCTGGATATAGTTACACTCGGTCTTATCAGTAACTGAAGAATGAACGATGAATCGTACACTAAATGGTTGCTGAATCTCAGTGGCCCCCGGCATTGACCACTCCACTAGAAGTATGTTCCTACTTTTTTGCCTTTGATGTTTTAATTAATCGTCACTGCCACTTGGATGGCCATCGTGGGCCCCATCATCGTCATCGTCATCGTTCAGAGCAACACCAGTGGAGAACATTATTGTCTCATCGCCCTAAAACCGTGCCATTTTATTTGTGTAAAGTATTACAGTGCCCGAAACAAACATTCTACGTCACCGAAGATCACTCGGACCCTCTGGACAGAAGCCAACAACACAAATGCCGCGTCCGTGTCAGTATCCGGTGGAAGCGAACTTGCGATCCAATGTTCCAAAAGACACGTTCATATTTGATAAAGCAGGTAAGTTGGCAGTGAAACTCATTCAAGGTCAATTCTGGGTTAACATTACTCGGTAGAACTAGGTGAGAATTGGCGAAATGCAAACAAATTTGGTTTTGCGAGAGATTTATCTGCAACCTAACTGAATCTCCCGTTTGTGATGTTTCCAGTCTGTTGAAAAATTTTCAGCAACCTCATGAGTAGTACATTACGTCCATACATGTATCGCGATTTCTGGAATATGGTAGCAACTGAAACACATTCACTTGCCTGGAAACATTATAGACGAGAGATCCAGTTGGGTTGCAGGTGAGTCTCTCGCAAAACCAAATTCCTTTGCAAATGAGTGTATTTCGCTAGTTTTGTGCAATTTCGTTTCAAGTAGAACATACGTTTGACGAAAACTCGGGAACTCCGCCTACCTGATAAGCCCCAAGAAGGCGAAACCAGTCATGGGCTGTCAAAGAAATTCAGCAACCTTATGAGTAGTGTATTACGTTTATAGGTGAGAATCAGTTGTGTTCCGTTAGGTTACCGCCCATCCCGTTGCTTTCATTCGTTTTATAAGTCATTTGAAAAACAGGCTTTTAGTTGCTTCGTTTCTCTGTCTTTGACCTTTGTAAGCATCACTTGTGTAATGCGGAACTTTTTATATTATATTATATGTATATATGTACGTTATTTTCAAAAATGGTCCTCTAAAGCGGAATCAGCTAACGATACACTCAAAAGCGGGGGGGGGGTGTTCCAACTCGCGGTGAGGCTTTTGTTAGTAGTGTTTCGCTCCCAAGGGCGATTGGAAAAGACCCTGTCACTCTTAAGTAACGTTCATACTTGCTTGTGTGGTTGTGCAAGCATGGATGACGCCGGCATAGGTGAGAGGGAACGGAAAGGGAACACAAGTGAACAGCATAGGCAAGAGGGAACGGAAAGGGAACACAAGTGAACTATTGTGTGTCCTACTTTCCGTTCTGTTTTTTGGACATAAAGACGGCTAATGACAAGCAGCCCACCCTGACACAAATTTGAGGCCCTACGTCGCGATCAAGAGGCATTAAAACACCCTCTAAGTTTCACCCCCCACGTTTTAGAAGCATTTGAGGACGGCGCAAAAATGGCCTTAGGAACAAAAGAATAAACGCATGGAAAGTGGGCTGGCTGTCTGGTTAGACTGAATCGAAACCACAAGGACAATGAGGCTGAAAAGTGGAATGGGTACCGGGCCAATAACACACGGTTGTTGCCTAAAGACGTACTTTGGTATGCTACTCACACACAAAGCAAGATGCTGATTGCAACGTTACAACTAGAGTAATTCATGGATTGGATTTCCCGAACTTTAGGACCTAAAAACGTCCATATTTCGCTTGGGAAACTTGGAAGACCACTAACTATTTGTAACAAAAGCCGACTTGCAAGGGTTCATTAAATCAAACGAGCAACAACATAAGTATACGACATAAACAGTCAGATCCTGAAATTATTTACTTCGAAATCAAGGTTCATATTACCTGAACCGAGCCTACAAAAGGAATATCTCGTGCCTATGGGGATATCTCTGATAAATATGCTTTGTTTTCCACCTGATAGCAACGAACATGAGGCATGGATTTTGTTAGTTGTGTTCTCTCAAGCGCACTAGTTGATTTGGTTATAGGTTGGTAAGGTCATGCTCTTGGATATGCAGTCACTGAACGCGCCACTTATAATCCAGAGAGAGGTACTGGAAGTTGTGGAGCGATTTATGTATCTTGGAAGTTGTATTAGTTCTGATTGTAGTGTGACAGATGAGGTCAATGTATGAATCTGCAAAGACCGAATCGCGTTTGCTAACTTGAGACACCTATGGCGTCAGAATGGTTTATCCCTGAATCTGAAGGGACGTGTGTATCAAGTTACACTACGGGCTGCTTTGTTGTATGGCTGTGAGACTTGGCCTATTCGAGCAGCGGACCTGAGACGTCTTCAGGTGTTCGACAATCGTTGTCTCAGAACCATGGTTCGCGTGGGTTGGTGTCGGCGAATCTATGACGAGGCAGTTAGAAAGCGCGTTTTCGGTTATGTAACAGGTACTTCCGTTGAAGAATGTGTCCAGCACCAGAAGCTGCCTTGGTTGGGAC
>NW_008751981.1:121875-179283 GCF_000715545.1 Opisthorchis viverrini | reverse complement strand
GGAGTATGAAGGAGATCACGAAACGCTTGGGTGCTGTCGGTGCTACTCATCTTCCAGGATGGGGACCGCATGATCTTCACTGTGCCTGGTTGGAGACACTACAAGATATGGCTGCCAACCGATGTCAGTGGCGTTCTTGTTGTCAGTTTCTATCCAGATTGTATGAGTGAATATAAGGCTTTCAAATAGATCATGGTTGTATGGCAGTGAAGCATCAGTGTTGAGCACTGATGTCATGCTGTCAATGATGATGGCGATGGTTACTGGTTGTCCAATAAAATCAGCCATCGTGGTCAGTCTAGCGCAAAGCCGCGAATAAACCGACCGGGTGATGACTCAGGTTTGCTGTGAAGCATGAAAAATGGCCTAATCCGAGGCCCACACTAACCCTGTGGCCCCCAAAAAATCAATGTCACAGAATTCCTCGATACCGTCTAGAATGTGCAAAAACTAATTTGGCTTTAACGGGAGACTCAGCGGAATCCTAGCTGAAACTCCTGTTCGTGGTATCCATCAACTGCACACAACAAATGCCTCATGTTTCAGTTGGGAGGGCATTCCCAAGATTGCAATGTATTGTTTGAACACAACAAACTACTCATAAGTAGAACGGAAGGCTGACGGAAATTCGTAGATGGCGCCCGCCTTATGTGTCCCATGAAGGGAGAAATCGATATTGCGTTGTCGGAGAGTTTTTAAGTCCTCTGATTATTTGGTTAGATAGTTCTGTTTTATTGATGGAAGGAGCGTTTTCTGTCGGGTTTGCATATGAATTAAACTCAGGGCTGATGTTTCAGTTCAGTACTACAATACAACATGTTAAGTGACACACAGGGTGTAAAGAACAGCCACGTCTCGGTTTTATCGGTTTATTCCTGTTGACTTAGCCTGGAAAATGCCAGACGTGTAGAAACAGACCAACCGGATGTGCGCTATCTAACCCCAGCCAGTCGAGAATCTATCGGACATGCAATTTAGTGAAGGCATGTAGTGAAATGAGGCGGCCTGGTGCAGCACATTCAGTTGCCTGGACACATCAAAAACGACAGATTCAGCTGGGGTTCCAGGTGAGTCTCTCGAAAAACCAAATTAGTTTGCAAATGAGTGTATATTCGCTAATTTCGTGCAATTTGGTTTTAACTAAAACATAAGGAAACTCGGGGACTGCGCCTACCTGATGAGTACCAAGAAAGGCGAAACTGGTTGTGGGCTGTCCAAGAGTTTTCAGCGACCTTATAAGTAGTGCACTACAAATATACATGTATCGCGATATCTCGCATATCGTAGCGACTGAAACATGAGGCGGCCTGGTGCAGCACATTCCGTTGCCTAGAAACGTCATAAAAGAGATATTCCTCTTGGTCCCAGGCGATTCTCTCGAAAAACCAAATTAGTTTGAAAATGAGTGTATTTCGCTCACGCACTACCACCTAGCTTTTGATGGACGGCCACTCGGGGAGTCGCCCTAAGCAGTTACATACACAGAGGGCAAAAAGTGTTTTGTCATCTGGCAAGTTTTTAGCTGGTCGGGTTGGAACAAAGTTTATTTTTCTTGCTCACCTTGAATGAGGACACACTGATACCTAGTTTGTTTTAAACATGTATAACTTTCTAAAAACCAAAGTAATTTTTTATAAATAAATCGCATAGACCTTGGGCGTGACAGTGATCATCAGCGAACAGCTTAGCGCGAAAAAAAACGGGAGAACTTGATGTCTTTTGTAATATAAAATGGGAATACTTCACCGAATTGGTACTCACGGTCTTCCACCTTGATTAATCATTGACCGTAAAAGTTGGAGGGTTCGATTCACTCCGTACTCCTGAAGGGCATCTCCATCTTCGACCACTTCGATATCCATGATCTCTTCCTCTGGCTACAGAGAGAAGATTATTTTGAGGGAGAGGGAGGTGTTGGATGATTCGGGAAAAACAACCTACCTCACAACAGTAGCAGCACCAGTGCTCGCTCATTTTCGTCGAACACAGAAGACGTATTCATCTGGGAACTGGGACTAGAACCTTCTTTGTGGACATAAGTTGATCTACCAGTAGCGGAGCTAAAATATTCCCGATGCGGTCTCTTCCGAAAACAAAGCAACAACAAAAGATGGCTTCAAAATGTCCACTTTTCTTTCAGTTACGATTGAAATGCTTGACTTGAACGTAAGTGTGGATACCTAACTATCTCACCAACTCGTACCAGAGTAAAGCCAGAACGGTTGTCCAATCCGATACTGGGTCACCGGAAGCTGTAAACCAGTTCAGGTGCTCCGGGAGGTGTCCGCATTCTCAGTCCGATATCTCTCGTTCCGAAAGACACGGAACAAATGATCTTAAATTCCACCGGTCCTTGTGCGTTCCGGTTAGATAGCATGAAGCCTGGCAACTTACAAGCGAACCAGAATAGAATGAAGCAACAGGGCTACTCAGATAGAGCTATTTAATCGGTCCTCAACTAAAAAAAAATCCAGAAACGACCCCCCGAGACTAACTACCGGGAAACTATATAAACACACGGAAGCGGAAGTCTCACTCACCCAACTGTAGATTGATAGGTGTCTCCTCGGACGGTCACGAAACGCTTGAAAACCAGGCTCGGCTAACAGATCAACTACCAATTGCTGAGTAGGCATCTGAGCTGTTTAGACACTTAGCTAGTTCTGTTCGTCACGAAAATCGGTGAGACTCAGATAAAGATGATCTGTCGGGTTGCTTGTGTTGCCCAAATATTCGAGACACCAGTAACTGAGCTTTTGACGGACCTTTTCCCACCACTAATGCAAAAAAGTGCAAAAAGCTGAGCGCGATCCACTTTTTGCCAGCTCCGATTTAATGTACGCATACAACCTTGACCTATTTTTGATGAAAACAATTCCTCATCCGCATCTAGGCTCATTTTGTGCAAATATTCTTTCCGTTCGGACGTAAAACCTTAAACAAACTTTCTGACGCTTTCAACTCTCGTACATGACAAAGAGACAGCAACAAATTCTGCTCAAAGGAATTATCTAGTAGCCACACAGCCGCTGTTGACTAGAAGAACGTTCTTCGCGGAGCTTCCGACTAGCGGCTTTTTTCAGTTTAAAGAGATGTTTATGTACGCGGTGCAAGATCGAACTGCGGCCGCCTTGATGGACACAATTCAGGCCTGCATCGACCCTGCTCAATCATCACCTCCGATATTTGGGCACCATACCAAGGAATTGAAACGATGATTGACATGAATTATACTCATGAAACGGTTAATCATACTAAGAACTTTGTGGATCCAACGACTGGAACCCACACACAAACCATCGAATCTCTTTGGCACGTCTACAAGATGCAAAATAAACGCAAATGCGGCACACACCGATCTTTAGCTGACAGGTACTTGTGTGAGTTCGTTTGGAACCAAAGGTACCGAGAAACAAACCTTTTCATGCAAATTATTAATGACATGTCCCAGTTTCACCCTCTTCACTACAAACCAAAAGTACGAATTTCATATCCTCTTTTTTCTGATCCTTCTTGGGTGGCGGGCTTATCTGGAAAAGAACCCTTGTGAGGTCGCATTTTCCGCTGTAAAATGATTTCTTCAACCCAAGTTATTGGACAAGGTATTAGATTTACTGCGAAAGCCTACGTTTGACATCCTCATTCTTATAACTCAGGAATAGGATGCGAAATTAGACATAACACACTACTCATAAGGTTGCTGAAAACTCTTCGAAAGCCCACAGCAGGTTTCGCCCTTCTTGGGGCTCATCAAGTGAGGCAAAAACTTGCTGACTTGTAAGGTGCAACCTAGATGAAAAGTTCAAATATTTAGGTGAGGGAAGGATAGAAAAATTCAGCAGATAAAATGGCGAGGATAAACATGTAATAAAGATGTAGGCAGATCCACAAAAACAAACTGGATTCATGTATGAAGTCAGCTTTTTGTAACATACAGTGAAAAAAACATGTGAACGACCATTGTAAGAAAAAATCGATCGATACCAGCTGTCGGATTGAGTGACACACTCGTACTAACACCATTCAGATAATAAATTCTGAATGGGTATCCTCTATCACCTGGTGCACCAGGAGAGCTGGAACCAGCGGGGGGGGGCACGAGGGGGACGTGACACGTAGGCCAGACATACACTTCATACACTGCCGTTGTGCTCATTATCTGGGCCTTTTTGCTCGACGTTCAATCAACAAACAAGAAGAGTGGATCGCGAGCTTCTCGTGGCTAAATAACCCCCATTAGGACTGGCAAACATCTATATTTTAAAAGTCGAGTATCATAAATCTGGCTTTTTTCTCTGCCTAGTAACACGTCATAGCCAGTGTTTTCGTGATGAGCACTATTCGTTCTCAAATTGATTGACAAGTACATTCATTATCAGAGCAGCCAGAATGGAAATATTTCGTATCACTTTAAACCTCTTTTTTCCCGTGCATAGATGTCTAAGAATATTGTATTGCATCAATTCAAAAATATTATCACCAGTTTTAGAGGAATGATAAGTTTTACTCTGGAAACGAAGCTCCCAAAAAAGTCTTGAGTTATTCAATTTGAACAGCGAGATTTTTCGCTCGCGTTTACTATGCATCTTTTGGTTGGCTAATTTGAATTAATCGATTCCTAAGTCCTGTGAATTTTTGATCAATACACGGTAATTGTCCAAAGAAGTACCTTGAAATTAGGCTACCGCAAACCAACTAACAGGAATAATTAACGAAAGATATTTTATCGATCTCGTTCAGCGTCGTCACGTGAGTTAGCAGTGTTCCTCTCATGACCAGCACGGATTTGTCAGCACAAACGAAAATTCCAAACTGCTCAGTTTTGACTGCCTATCACGGACGTCACGTGAATTATCTCAAACGAAGTTATCCAACCATATTTACAGTTAGTTTTATCGGAATCAAGCAATAAATCTTTTAGAGAACGTGTGGAGAATGTGCAGAGTGAGAGAGTATCGTTTCTAGGATGATGGATTGAGGTAAGGAGAAATGAATAGTGTGAAATAATCTCTAGAAGAAGGCTTCTATGAAGGAAATGAAGTCTCAGACAGTATGGTGTACACCGAGGAAATCTTGGTGATGCTCAAAAAAAGAATGGATGAGAAATTTGGAAAATGTTTTTGGATGGTGATTGGTCATAAAAGTGTTTTAGGGTGGATCGCTGACGCACTTGTTAGCACGTGAGTGTGACGTGCAAAAAGCGACTTGTCATCAGTTGAACAGCGTCATATGACACTCAAAAAATGAAGAACACGTGCAAAAACCGACCACCTGTTAAATTCTACTGAACACGCAGTTTTTTTGGGGTCATGACGCACTTGACTGTGTGCTTTGAATTTCCTCTCTCCTTCAAAACTTCGCCTTACCTTTCAATTAATGAAATACCGAAACCGCCTGGTTCTTTGCTAAATTTGCATTTGGTAGCGTGGCTTGAGATATCATACTGCATACAATTTGCATTACGTATCAGCTAGAATTGGACAAAGTAAAAAAGGTTTTCATTCAACAATTCCTCCAAAAGCCAGTCTGAAAAAATCTCAAATCCAGATTGATTCTAGTGATGTAAGTCAGCCAGTGGCTCCCTCATAATATCAAAGGGCTCTCTGCCTTTCTGTAAGGCAGTTTTCAGGTGAGTTGTGTGCCACTGTCCTAGATCAGCTCTTCAGTGCAGTCATACACAAAGTTTCGGTCTTAGGAATCCCTTCTTCACGGGTTCCTTTAGCTTCATTCCTGCCAGCTGGTCAGCACACTACACTGACAGATCGGAAAGTACACAACCAGATGTCAAGGGGGCGATTAATACTGTCTTACGACTCTTAATGGGATCGAGTTGGCTCGATTTGGGACGAACTCACTAATAAATGTTCCTTGGTTCGAAACTGACCTCTGCATCTCGAATTTTCCTGTCTAGGTGTACACAATCCGGCAGTATCACAGCCCTGATTTTTCCTTCAGGTAGCACGGGAGCTTGTGATTGAAAGGGTGCTACAGCTGAACGATTATTTAATTTTTTTATTTTTTCAACCTACGACTACCAATAGTGAATGATGACTGATTCGGTAGGCATAAGTCAGCATTCAGATACTTGATAACGCGTGAGAGAACTGAGCAAGTCGGTTTTGTCATCATATTCTCGCGATCGCTGGATTTATCACCACCCGTATTCTCAAGCTTGAATGCTATTCAGTAAAAAGAAAATAAGATATAAAAATGATGTCGAGAATACAACCGTATTTTATGGTGTTATTTGGTCTCTTGTGTGAATGCACATTCAAGACAGATTGTGCGGAGTGTCTTTCACGAATGCTGCCAAGAACTACAGCTGCTCACCTGTACTGGAACGTCAGAAGACAACCCCAGCATTGGTCTTCCTATCAAGTGGTTCCCCAGTATTCAACTCACATAGGAATTAATTCGTTCTGTATTTTTGGCCAATCTGTTCTGAAAAGCTGAGACGCTTTGTACAGCTATTTTCGTCCTCTTTTGTGTCACATCAGCAGTTCGTAATTCGCAACCGGTGGTTGAAAACTGAAACGTTCGGCCATGAGCAACTGATTGGAAATACAGTTAACCCCACACACTACCATCAATCAATAAACAGCTCAGTGGAAGGGAATCCTCCGTTTGAGCAGTTGTCACTCGAGGTGCAGATCGATACGTGACCATATGGTGTGATTTCCGTTACCGAAGGATGAGTGGTAACATAGCTTATCTAAGTGCGGATTGGTCGCACTGCTGATCAGCCGCTATTGGCCGAATGATCAGACGTTCAAACTGCTAGCTGGGAGGTCACGGGTTCGAAACTCCTTTGAGTTCCGTTAGATGTGCACTGCCAGTGTTTCACAGTGAGGATGGAACAGTTGTGTAGCGTTTCGTTGCTTATAGGACAGAATTGCAAAAAGGCTACTTCATGTTCAACTTGGATAATATTCGACATTCTACATGACATTTTTACAGACAGGACATATTACTCGTGGGGTTGCTGAAAACTATTTGTCAGTTCATGACCACGTAGTGCACGAAATTCTGGAAAACTTGTGTCCAGTTAAGTCTTCTGTTATGTCCCATTTCGTGTGCAAACAAGCGTGATTCGCCAGTTACACATGACGTACTGGGAGAGTGCGCTCATTTGATGAGTTTGCAACCTAATGAGTATTGTGTTCAGTTGAAAAATAGGCTGTACGTAAAGAAAACTACTTACTCAGAAAACTCTTCGACAGCCCACGACCGGTTTCGCCCTTCTTGGGGCTCATCAGGTAGGCGCAGTCCCCGAGTTTCCGTCAACCGTATGTTCTACTGGAACCCAAATTGGACTGTTTTCGAGAAATATACTTATTTGCAAACCAATTTGGTTTTCACGGGAGACTCAGCTGAATCTCTCGTTTATGGTATTCTACAACTGAGTGTGCTGCACACAGGCCGCCTCATGATTCAACTGGCACGAGATATCGAAGTATACTTTCATAAAGGAAACTACTTACAAGGTTGCTGAAAACTCTTCGACAGCCCACGACCGGTTTCGCCCTTCTTGGGGCTCATCAGGTAGGCGCAGTCCCCGAGTTTCCGTCAACCGTTTTGTTCTACTTGAACCCAAATTGAACTGATTTCGAGAAGTACACTTATCATAAACGAGAGATTCAGTTGAATCTCTCGTGAAAACCAAATTGATTTGCAAATGAGTGTATTTCTCGAAAGCTATACGTACTTTGCTCCGGGCATCAACGAAAATATTCTGGACAGTCAGCGGATGACCATAGTGTATGGGCTTATTCAAATAATGTGTATTAGTTCTCCGAAAGCAGAAAAAACTTTTTACTGAAGCACTTAACCCTCAGTAAGTTCAATGTCGTAGATTTATCCGAAAAATTGAAGGGCGTCTGTGATGCGATACACGCTGAGAGTTTAAATTTGATGAATTATATCTGATGTGCAAGATACTAAACCAGATTTACACGCTATCATCCTGTGGTCGACCGAGTTCGCCTCAGTCTTGTGGGGAAATTCTCCAATGAAAGGGGGCTAAACACCGACACGGTCTGTGAACGTGGTGGCTTGAGAGATCATGTTGTGCTGAAGGTTGTCTCTTCAGTTTGACACTTTTCGGACGCCGTGTTTTGGAGAATGACTAGTGTCTCAAAGAACAGGTGGCATTTCTCCTTTAGGGTTTTGTGGTTATGACAACCAAGCATGTTGGTCTGTCCTGTTCAAAAACTTTACCTGCATTAATCTACGAACAAGCTTCTCCTCTGTTTGTTTCAAATTAATGGAAACAGCCAGCAAAGAGGCATAACGTGGACACTGATAGACACGAAATGCTCAATGCTCTGAAACCTCAAAACGTTGCACGATATAGTCATCTGTTTACCCATTGGTCGTTGAGAGAAAATCAATGATTCGATTAGAAGCATAACCGCCCAAGTTGCTTTCATGAAACACAATGAGAGGTGCATCGCTAAGAAAAGTTGGAATCGACAAGCTGACCTACACTAGAAAACTCATCGGTCCGTTTCTAAAGTACACGTCAACCAAGTTTTCATCATCCAAGTTTTCAGCACAAATGGGGGGATTGTAACAAATACTACTCGAATTACGCTATACGACGTCTTGTGCAAAGACATGTTGATCACACCCTAGCCGTTACTTCTATGACTTGATATGCCATTCTATCACAATTGGCATACTCACGATAGTTCAATAGAACGTCGTATCACGTGTATGAGGAAGCTAGCAAACGCAGTTCAGTAGTCGTCTCAAGAAAAAATCACGTGATGCCAACTTCCTGGCGGGTGCCTCAGAGTGGAATGCATGACAATGGGACAAAACACACAGTTGGTGGATGAATATAAACAATGTCGGGTACACATGGAGTGTGACAAAAGACGAGACAAGTATATCGTGACAACACTTTCAACTAGAAATCCCTGGGGTCGAAATGGCTTCTGTTGAACTATGACCCAAAACATGAAGCACGGGGATTTCGTCTAGTCGATGAGCCCGAATAAGGGCGCAAACAGTCCTGAGCAGTCGAAAGGTTTTCAACAACCCTATGAGTAGTATGTTCCGTCAAGTCGATGCAAATGAGTTGGCTACTGATGAAATACACTACTCATAAGGTTGGTGAAAAGTGTGCAACCTCCAGTTTGTTCAGAAATACGCAGATCAAGACTTTTTGGATTTCCGTGATACGCTGATGATCCCCAATAACGATGAAACACTGCCCCCCCCCCCCGGCTTTTTGGCGCGGATTGCCTTTACAACATGTTTTTCAGGACTCCATACCAAGGTGTACTGGCACGGTTTGGGCCTTGACAACCAGAGGAGAACCTAGTGAGAAGAAACGGAGGTCCTGCCCAGCGAACCGATCGAAGCTGAGTAGTTCAACTGGAGAAAAGAGACAGTGGTGTGTACAAGGTTACATGCACTGTGGTTGCTACGTAGCTATTGCAGATATTGCAGGTATGCTTTCACGAGTACATGGGTCCGCTGCAAGCCAGTGTGAACAAGAGTACTGACAACTTGAAATTCCGGTAGTATGATTGACGCTTTTAATACTGGCAACATTCACGCGAACAGTTGTTCAGAATGAACAGATGGTAATCTGAGATAATCACGTGAAAAGTACGACCGAGGATCCCCCACTTGTTGACTGTTCGTACACAGACGACCTTACCAGGTTTGGAACCATTTCTACTCTTTTTGGGAATGATCACTGTACTGGAGGACAGTGGGATCTGAAAATGTGTAGAACTATTACCGCACTAGCACTCTTGTCTCGCGGGGTTATTGATTTCGAAACTTGACAGACGAACGATAAACGTTGCTGCAACAGTGTGTAAGCACTTTGGCACTGCTCACCTTTTGGTCGCCGTTCCAATCTCAACATCCGATGTGAGGAACAGACGGGCAAATGCACCGGAAGGACGGGAATACTACGAACAGTACTCAAACATTTGCTAATCTGGGCAGTTGGGTTGCAAGCTTCTTGGCACCAGTCAAGATGTCATCACCCATGTGGTGCAATGAGGTCAGCGCGATTGCTGATCAGAGATTTGCACCCAACTCCGCTAACACATCAGCGACCATTACTGCAGCCTGTACTACTAACTTGTAGAAGCTGTTTTCAACAAACAATTGCACTCTGTCACACTTAGACCTGAGAGTAGCATGATGATCCATTTTGGTATCGTGGTTTTAAACAATAACGACTTAGTAATGTACTACTCATAAGGTTGCTGAAAATCCGTCGACAGCCCCCGACCCTTTTGGGGCTCATCAGGTAGGCGCAGTCCACGACCTGAATTCGCTTAAAAGTTGTCTGCTAGTGACGACTATTCACAGTACATATGTATACTACTGTATTCACACTACTGTTTTCTGCTGAAAAAACGATAATCATGGCTTAGTGTGGGTAGTTCTTGCAGGAATGATCCACGGAACGCTTCACTCTCAACCGATGTTGGGGTGTGCACTCAATGCACCAACCACTACGTAGTCCCAAGTGGTCTTTGTGAAATCAGTAGTATATTTCATCCAATCTATGACAGTAGTCAATATTTACCTGGCCGGTTTTCTGAAACCATGTGCGTTCATCAAAGAATGGATCGTCTCCTCAAGCCTCACAATGTCTTCATGGCCACAGTTGAGGAGATATTTTTAGCATGGGTTTACCTGTCACTTGCGGTTCATCATCGGTTCAGTATCCCTGCGAAATGAAGCACTCAAGGGGGGTTTGATTTAGAATCTGTCACAGCAACACGGGTCACTTTTGCCCGCGCCAGCGAAACACGGTAAAAGCTTCTTATAAGTTGATGACAGTCGAGCCTGCAAACGGTGAGCAACCGTTGTTGGTCTTTTTTGGAGGGAAAGTCTACTGTGGCGAATCTAATGGACATCAATGACCATCAGTGTCTCAGACGCATTGGCCAGGTCTGGTGCAAATATTAGAAGTGCATTGCTGAGGTGCGCTTGATGGCTTTAGGGAAAAGAAAACTCTCATAGTGTGGATGAACTCCTCACTCTTCATAGGTCACCCTGGTTAGGACATGTACTTTGCATGACACAGGACCGCCTGCTCTACAGAGATCTTTTCCATAAGCTGTGTGCTGAGTGGAAGCGACCATGAGGTGGGCGGTGGATGACCGGGTAACTCAGCCGGGTCGACCACTCTCGCTACGGAACACAACTCACCAATGGTTAGTCAATCTGGCAGATATGGCTCAATCACGCGGCTGGCGGTGCTCCTGCATCAAAGCTGCCCAGTTTCCCATAGCAACCGCTTGTACAATTACGTTCACCACCTGGCTACATCTCTACCGTCCTGCCATGCCACAGTGATTAAAATTGCATCACCTAGAACCAGCGTGCCATTAATATGTGGCGTATGGCTGATAAACAGAAGTGAATTGAGTAGACACGGACCGTTTCTTCATTAGAGTAGAAATATCTTTGCTCACCTGCTCACCTGTGCGCGTACCTCAAACCATTTCATGACAGCCCTTCATTCTTAGCTTTTTAAATCTTAAAGACGGATTGTGAACGCACTGACAACGGAATTTCATACTCTTCAAGGTATCCATTCGCATGTAGAATGAGACGACACCAGCCACGATTTGAAAAGAAGGCAGTGTTTCATTCCTGTCTAGATGCACCTGATGAAGTGGTGAAACGATCCGGCCAAGGAACCAAAGCAAACTGGCGACGGAGGTAAGCTCGTGTCCAGCAGTCGAATAGTCGTTGATAACAAAAACAGTGTCACATCTCTGCGCATGCTTGTGTGTGGCAGTCGCACAGAAGAGCAAACTCTCTCAAAGGCGTAGGTGCTAATCTAGATTGTAGTTTGCTTCTTTGATTTGATTTCTTCGATTCGCTTCACCCTATCATTTAAAACGTGTTCAGTCTATCAAGAATAAAAAACTATCCTGGGCACAACTCGTTCAGACTTGCAGGATGAGGTCAAGCGAAACTAAATTATTAAGAAACTGGTAAGATGTTTGGTCACCTTGTGTCGCCGCAATTCTGAGCAATGTTTGCATTCATTTGTAAACTTATGTGAAGGGATCAGCATTCCATGGCGACTAAATTTATTTATGTCTGCAGTGAAACTGACAAGCACAGTGCTTCTACCAATAGATTTTTCGAATTTATCGATCGATTTATCTTTGACCGTGATTTATCGGTGGCGTGTCAGCTGATGCCACCAGATGAACTCTACTTGTTCTCCATGGTATGCAATTCTTCTGTGTGGGGGGAACACGAGTGTCGTCGCATTGCATCCGTGGACCGCAGTGTTCCAATTTTTCTGTTGTTCGTGGTTGAATTTTACGCAGAATCAATTCTAGTTTTCCGCGTGCCATAACGAAATCAAGCAAAACAAAACCGTTCAGTCAGTGTCATCGCTTACAACGGCCCGAAGGGAAACGATTTAAGGTCTGTAAGACCTCCTACGGAGACGTCATCTGTTTGGGACTTAATGGTCAATAACTGGGTCAAAAGTTCAACGGATATGGACATCGTAACTATAAAGTGTTTTAAACTGTTCATGCCTTTTACTGTATTCATCAGTCAATCAGTTAAACAGCTATAAGCCATGTATCAAGGGTTCATTGTTTCCAGCTGATACAGTTCTGATGAAATGTACCAGTGCCATGGACTGCGTGATTGAGGCACGTCTGCCGATGCCGGCGCTCAGTAGTCGCACAATGAAGCTGAATTTTCGACAGCAATGGATGGATCAAAGCAGTCGGGCAACTGAGTTAAGAGTGTACCAGTTCAAACTTGTGAGCCCCATTTAGGCATCTCGGGGTCTCAGCGATGCTGTGAGATCATCCCACTAGACTTTCCAGCCAGAAGTTTGATTGCTTCAGTGGACTATGAAATTTGGAGAGCTGCAAAAATGTGTGCGTATAATAGGACGGTTTTTGGTTTGAGCACATACGCAACAAAATGCGACATTTTGGCGCAAAAAGTGTTATTCCACACGTAGAGGTTTTGCACCTGAGAGCATTGGGCGGCTAATGGACCGCGCCAGTGCCATCAGCCGTTGGTTAGTTGAAACTCAAAGTTTCCATCCAGGAAGGCGGTAGATGTCAACCCGACTGGCTTTACTGATTAGTGTTTTCATGTTTCGTTGCCAAGTCAAAGGCTCTCTATCCCTCGGTAGCTAAAAACCGTGTACCACGAGTAGATTTATTCCAGCCGCTACAATTTCGGCCACCAGAAAATTCGAAACCGTGGCGAATATAGCTTAGCAATGGCAGCGTTTGCGTTAGAGCGTTTTAGAAATGGTTTTCGACTGTACACACATTGCACGAAAACAGTGTGGATATTAGTCATAGAGAAACATTCATTTGGCGTTAACGAAACAAGACTAATAACAATTCAGCTAAAGAATCATCTCTCAAAGTGGGCCGTTCAGTAGTTTCATGAAATTTATAAATAGTCAACGGAGAATTTTGTTTTTTTTTCCGGCTTTGAAACGAACAAAAGTGGTTTCAGTAAGAAGCAGAATAGACCGCACTTTGCTAGTTAGAGTGTAGAAGAGGTGTATTTCAGTACGATATTCGAGATATCGCGATACATGTTTGTGCGTGATGCACTGTTCATAAAGTGGTTGATAATTCTTTGATGGCCCACGACCGGTTTCGCCCTTCTTGGGGCTCATCAGGTAGGCGCAGTCCCCAAATCGCTTTTCTTGGGCAAAACCGGTCGTGGGCTGTCGAAGAGTTTTCAGCAACCTTGTGAGTCGTTTCCCTTAGGAAAATATACTGCGATATCTCGAATATCGTGCCAACTGAAACGTGAGGCAGCCCGTGTGCAGCACATTCAGTTGTAAAATACCATAAACGAGAGATTCAGTTGAGTCTCTCGTGAAAACCAAATTGATTTGCAAATAAGTGTATTTCTCGAAAACAGTCCAATTTGGGTTCCAGTAGAACATACGGTTGACGGGAACTCAGGGACTACGGCTACCTGCTGAGTCCGAAGTGGAAGGTGTCGGAATGACAAGGTCATCCCTTATCTGTAACCACCCCATCTGTCGACCTTAAACAGTCCGACCTCAAGATTTAACTATCAGGAAGGTCAGATTCCTGAAAGTAACCTCAGGACGCCCGAAACCTACTGCTCCACCAAAATCTCAACAGGAAAGCCGGCAAGCATCCAGGCCAGTCAATCATTCAACCCATTCAGCAAAATCTGATGAGTGTTCTTGCGAGTCACAGAAGCACGAGCAAATGTGATCAGCGTTCAGGCTTTTCACAGAGGCACGGTCGATGTTGATGGGTGTTCACTAACGCCTATCAGACAGCCTGGATCAATGTCAGAAAGTCCCCTTTAAATAGCGTGGGGCCGTTATGACTTTTGCTCTCGCACTCGCTTGTTTGGAATATGGCAGTTGTGTTCCCTTCTGTGAGTCTTTTTTCTCGGGTACTAGGCACTGGAGCGGGTTAGCAGCAGATACCACACGTCGGCGAATCAGCAGGTATAACAAGGTGACTTGAAAAAAACGCAGACATTTTCTTGCATAAGTACCACAGAAGAGAAGGCGATTGCAACGATAGATGAAGCACTGAGTGGTCTCAAAAACCGTATTAACTGAAGTACCATGTTGGAGTGGAACTCTCAGGCGTGAAGTGTTTTTCCATATGCGCTCCATTTTTACCTCGTCTAGAATCGTTTCGTTAGACAACTCAAATGTATATTTTTCAAATCAACCAAGTCCGTCTATTCAGCTGAACCGAGCCGTTCTACGAGCGTCGGGAAACCAACATTCCCAAGTCAAGGGGAACGCTGTGCTAGAGAAATGGTGTTTCGAATTCGTTCAATGTGTGGAGTGGCGTGAAAGCTTATTTATTACTGTCCGTAAAATCACATTCCGGCATATTGTAACCTGGTCATATTGGACAGAGCCATGTAGATGAGCACGTACATGCACACGTTTGTTGTCTGTGAGGTGGAGAAATGAGCACAGGAGAACGACTGTTCAAACGGGATTCCTGCAACCATCAGCACCTGAAACTAAATGCAGGACTCGAGGATCTGTGATGCTACCTGAATAAGAAGGCCTGACTGGCCGGCCAGTCGAATGACACAACCAAGATATGCTACCGGGTCGTCTTTGGAGACGTTGGGCATTCCGCTCACCTGTTCAGACGCAAAAATCTGGATTAGTCCAGTGTGCGCTGGTGGAGTTGTGGTACCATGCTCGCCTCGCACGTCAGATGGGCGGAGTCCAAACCCCAGCACGGCTACTGGATATGCACTGTTGATGAGCTCTAATAAGAGCGAAACTCGAGTCCAGTGCTCCCCCCTTTGATGTGAACTCACCACGACGATTGCGCCAGAGCAAAAGGACGAATGTCCCAACGAGAGTCATGTGAATGTGGACTCTACAAAACCTCGCAATCACCAACACCAGAAATGAAAAAGCCTTGAAATCAAATCTGTGCCAGGTATTAGGAGTCTGGGTGGTGTTCTTACCCACATCATCAGTGCCGCCCCCGCTAACCTGATGGCCCAAAAACCATGTGAATGAATAACCTCGGATTTTGTCGGTCTCCTGGACTGCGAAAGACTAGCTATCGTCACCTACACATATGAGCGACAGTTCCATTCAAAGAAAAACACAAAGACTGAACATAGCCCGACAAACCTGGTAGCTTAATTAATTACAGCTTCCGAATGGAAAGTAAAACACATTCTGGATCGACTGATGTTCACATAAAGCAAGTAACCTAATCAAAACTTGTCCAGCAGCTTCCAACCGCTGATGGCGCTACCCGATTGGGAAGTTCTGACTGGCGGGCCAATCGATCGACCCAACTGGGTCGAGCAATCGGTCAAATTCGCTCGAGCGCGAATAAACCTTCAGACATAAAAATCCAGATGCGTACTGCGTGCGCCGGTGGATTAGTGGTAACAAGCTTGCCTCACATGTCAGATGTAGGGAGTTCAAATCCAGTTACGGCCAAGGATATGCACTGCGTTCTACTAAGAGTGAAAGTTTAGGCCATTACTTCCACACTCCAGTGAGGACTTCTCAAGGTACCTGTACTATGAGAGGAGAACAGCTGTTCCAACGAGAGTGTGGTGTATCTTTGTAACGTGCTACTCATAAGGTTGCTGAAAACCAAATTAGTTTGCAAATGAGTGTATATTCGCTTAAGAGAGTGTGGTGTGTTCTGCAAATCTCCCCCAACCAACCACAACTAAACCTGACATCGACTACTGAATTCAAATTCGAAATATTCCATTTTGGTGTACGCTTGTTCTCACTCGGGTAGGCGGTTCAGGGAAGTTAAGCACTAGTCAGTCCGCCTACGACGAAAAAGTAAGTTCCACAATGGGAATTTCTTTTTTCCGCCACTTAGACGTGTTTGCGTATCAGAATGTAATTTGCGACATCCTTCATATTACCACAACTTTGTCACAGTTAGCCGTGCCTTGCGATGCAGCACAGTCTCGTGATACTTCTTGGGCATCTAAGCATCACAAAAACAACGAATTTCGAATCACCCGGTTCCCATACCGGCATATCGCTTTCACTTACCAATATTTTCAATTAGTCTGTTACTAACGATGTTCAGGATCGCATAATTTCACAGATGGCATGCAAACGTTCCTGTGTATCCTTATTCGTGTTTTGTAACAGCATAACCCCGAAGAGTTTTCAGCAACCTTGTGAGTAGTTTCCTTTATGAAAGCATAAGCCCAATTAGACGGACTTCCTCTTTGTTGGATAGAATACTACGCCAAAACTGGTTTACCTCTCAATGAAGCCAACTCGTATGTATTCGGCTAAACTATTGGACCGCTTCCAGGTTCAACATCAAGTCGAGCTTTGATTGGTCAAAAAGATTGGCTCAGCGGCCAATCACGTACCCGAATCCTCTGGATGCCGGCTTCCAGTGACTCGCCAGCCTGACTGAATTTCGAGTGCTATCTTCGCATATAACTTGTTTGAGGGTGATTGTTTTGTGTGACTGTAGTGTTTCTTCCGCCGAGGAACGCTAGCTAGGACGAATCACACCGACAACTGAGCTGAGGCGATTCGCGATAGGAATGGAAATCAAACCCACGTCTGGAAACAGTCATTAGGGACAAGCAAGATGTTCATCGCCGCCAATTACAAAGTTGATGTCAAGAAGATGGGCTCGCAAATTCACCGCAGCATCGTTCACGCCAGACCCATCCGGGAGCTTTAAACTTGCGGAAAAGGAAGCCTAAGATTCTGAAGACCAAAAGCACATCTAAGTCAGACGCCCTCAGGAAACCCTAGATGACCGGAAAAAACTGCCCAACAAATGCCCCAAGACCTTTGAAGATCGACACGTCTGTCTGTCTTTGTGGATCGTTCACACCATTTTTTATATCGTTACGTCCGTAACTCTCAAAGGGGTAAAATATAGCAGGCCGATTTCCCTGGGGCCTCTCAAACCTATTCACAGCCCTCCGTAATGAAACACATCATCCCAGAAATACTAACACATTTTTTTCTGGTAGTATCCTTTTTCATGATTGGATGTCTTTGAATCAGTCATGTGACCCTTCTGGTGTCTGTTAGACTTACAGAGGTGTCTGAAATCACGCTGTTGTGTCACCGTCTGCCTTTCAGAGTTTAAATCCCTTCACGCTGTTGGCGTTACAGTGTCTGATGAAAATTTAGATGAATTTAAATTCCACTTGGATGAGAAAGGCTGTCTAAACTAAACCTTCAATGAAGTCATGGATTCTTTTTGGAGAAGTCTGGGCACATCTTTAGTCCGGCGCTCATGGTGATGTTTCGGTGTGATGTGGCTAGTCAAGCGGTCACGTGCTACCCGCAAAGTATCAGCGGCCAACTGAACAGCGATAGAAAAAAACAGAGAAGTGGGGAAAATAACCGTTAGCCCAGAGAGACCGTTGTGCTTCACGTGACACGTGTACAACCAATCAGCAATATGCCCCACCACAGAACGCCCGGAACCTGCTGAGACCTTAAAACTCCACTAAAACCTCAACAGGGAAACCAAAAAGCATTCAGGCCAGTCAATCAATTCAGCGAAGCTGATGAGTGTTCAGGCACGCTACAGAAGCATGACCGAATAGGATCAGCGTTCGGGCAGTTGATGAGTGTTCACGAAACGCCTATCAGACAGCCTGGATCAATGTCAAAAAGTGCCTTTTAAATAACGCGGGGCCGTTGTAACTTTTGCGCTAGCACGCACTAGCTTGTCGTGTTCCTTGTCAGTGAGTTCCTTTTCTGACACTGGAGCGGGAACAGCACTCAGATATGACAGACCTCTTTCATTACACATGATTAAACCACTCTCTACGGTCACCATAAATCCGGATGACCATAAACCCGGATAAAACGAGGCTTTTCTGCTCGGAACTGCTCGGAAATGAATGACAGCTCGCCTCTCCTCAACCTGTGCACGCAAAAACAAACGATACTGCGAGAGGGTGAAGTGAGGACCAGAAGGACTGTCTGGACCTTACATACACACACAGTTGCACTCAAAATCAAACAGCATTGCTCACGTTGGACATCACACCTATTCACAATGTAGCCGTGTTTTAGAATGTTGAAGACATCAAATGAGTAATGGCAGACAAAGAGACTAGAACTACACTGTGACCTTGCGTTTTACGCCAAAGGTAGTCGGTAGACATGGGTGATAGTTAGTTCGAAGACACGATTATCTCCAGCTCCCTTTAAAAGGGGCATTCAGGTTGTCTTGATTTCGATCCTCCCTTCTAATGATTATTGATCGATACCTTACAGTATGTACTGGACAAATTACTTAAGTGCAGCACGAGCGATCGATTTGTCCATTCACACAAATCAAACTGTCCTGCAGGTGAATACATAAACTGCCAATGTTTGGCAAAACCCCGACTGTCTTGCTCTGAATGGATGAGTAGTAAACAGAGGGAGACGAACATTTTCCTACACATCTGTATTCCATTGGACAAGGTCAATCCAACGGGGCGCTTTCGTGTGGCAAGCCAATCAAATGACGAGTAGATATAGAAATCTGATTGGTTTTCCCAGCCTGGACACCATACATGTGTGCAACACAAAACAGAAATGTTGTTATGGCCTAGTAAATTCGCTTTTTCAGGGCTTTTCCGGGATTCACCGTTTATCTAAGGGACACAGCGTGAAGTGACAAATTTTCCTCGATCCGCATAACTGTCACGTTTTCGTTTTTAGCCGTCGATTTATCGTCGGAGACAGCAACATCATTTTGTCATTGATACGACACTGCCATACAAGCACAAGGTTTATTCGATCATGTCTAAGGTCTCAGTAGTTAGAGCGCGAATTTACTGACCGGAACTTCCGTGGCTCGAACCCAACCTCTGCCTCTCGACTTTCCCCGTCTATGCTTGGGCAACGTGGCAGTATCCCAGCCATCGTGCTTCCTTCTGGTGGTATGGCAGTTAGACACTGAAAGGGTACTGCAGTTGAACGAAGGCCTTAAAATGGAGAGAAGAGGTGTTGGAGGGCGTTGGAGGGGCCTAATTCTGGCCTGTCACAAGCACTTTGAGGCGCACACACCTCCAAGCGCTTAGTCAGCACAAAGGTCACCGACATCGATCAGTTATCGTTTCTTGAAATCTCTCCCGCCAGGCGCGGGAGGGTTACGTGGAACCCATCCTGCAAGGCGGACTACAACCTTCTGTCAAGTTATATGTTGTCCACCTCGCGCCATTCTGAGGAAAGTGCGCGGAGGACAACGACCGTCTCGGTTGACAGTGCTTGGGCTCGCCTACCGCCCGGCTGATCTACCGCAGTTTATCTTGTTGGATGTACTCCGCGATTGAAATACCTTTCGCACAACCAGACACCGTTTTGAATTATTTGACGCCATCCGACACTAGCAACGTATCTGAGACCTCAGAAGTGAAAAAACTGAAGATGGCTTACGTCATTTGTCCCTTGTGTGTGAGCAGAAAACTCCGAGTAATGTCCGCTCGGTGAATTACTTAAGCGGTTTTGATAAATCGAAAACACATCACGTGACAGTGATGCCGGTACTAATTCGGGCGTCAAGGGCCAGACATGTGTTTGAGCAAAAATTTTTCTGAAATGACATTACGTCAGACGGAAGGCGTGCCAACCACCAGTTCTTCTAACGCCCCTTAAAATTCGCTCGTTTGTGAATTTACTGGTCAGTGATTGATGCATGTTTTTCAAACTGGTGAGTGGTGGTGACGCAAGTCACTAAGTTTGATTCTGTACGAGAAAATAGACCGTTCCTTTTTTCCATCTGTGTACAGCCCGACTCTTGAGAACAGGATACTTGAATGTCCAAAGGTGCGTACGCAGCGCAGCGCAGCGCAGCGGGCGACCAACCGACCAAAGTTGTTTTGTTCAGCCCCAACATTTAGTTGGCACTTTAATCAGTTTGTAACACGAAAACTCACACGAACGTCAATCCATTCAAAATGGATGTCCACCAACGATCGATAAACGGTGGCTGTCAGTCGAACGGGACTCAGTTTGAATTCGAATTGATTGAATCATCAATGCAAAATCCAATACACCCTGAACAGCTAACGCGTATGCAGCATGCGGGATCTAACCGGTTCGTCTGAACATTACTCAAGCGTTTGAGTGAAACCTTACGGAATTACCCAGGTTACCGCGCATCAAACCGAATCAAATGGTTCAATGTTCAATTGTTTGTTTCCGTCTGTTTGAACTCCAAGCGGTTGACCTTGTCTGAGTTTGTTTAAAATAGAATGCATCTCAATGGGTGATAAACAAGGTACACTGTTGGAAGCAAAACGAGAGATTCAGCTTGGTTCCAGGTGAGTCTTCTGTCAAAACCAAATTGATATCCGAATGAGTGTATTTGTCGAAATCTGTCCAGTTGGGATTCAAGTAGAACAACCCTAGGTTAAAGGGAACTCGAGGACTACGCCCAACTGATGATCCCCAAGAAGGGCGGAACGGGTTGTAGGCTGTCGAAGATTTTTCATCGACCATGTGAGTAGTAAATTAAGTCAGTCTCCCACTGGGAATTCTTTCGCGGAGTGTCTTTTCTTGGAGGAGACATTGTCCTATTCAGTTGACCTCTTGTCTTCAGAATGCTGAGCCAGTTAAAGTGCATCTCTCGTCGAGCCATGAGTTAGCCATGCCATCCCATTTGCCGGAACTGCTGAGGGTTGTCGCTTGCAGGTATTTTTGAATGGCATCTCTTCACAATGCTCTCGTTTCAGTTCGCGAAGTGGTCCACAACCTGCATGAACCGCGTCAAATACACCGGTTTGTTGTGCAGACCAAGCGAAACCGCTTGCTTGATTCTACTTGTCAATAACAATGTGATCTGCACCAAGTACAAACACCGATATTTCACAAGACTGCCTCGGACCTTCCGAAACGAAAATGTATTCTGAATAGAAAAAATTAATGAGTTTGAAGTGTTGGTAACAGTTTCACATCGATCCCGCATGCTCCAGTCCGTTCTACTGTTCCGAAGAACACGGTCCACGCTGGTAAAGAGAGCCACCGTATACTCTGTGCAGTAAAAAAAGAGCTAACATGGTGGCACAGACTAGTATCTGCCAAAATGTATTCGAGATAAACTAATTCCCCCCTCAGGTCACCCCAGCATAAACCAATCTCACCAAAATAGCCTGGATTCTGTGGAATCAATCATTTTGTTTCATTGTATGTGAAGACGATTAGCTGAAAATCAAGCCCCAGGACATCAAATTCCTGCGGATCCAAAAAGAGCGTTGAAATTCTGTCACCGTGATGACGTTACTACACGCTGTTTGTTTCCAACTTTTGTTCACCCCACATGCTCTCATAAAATTTAATATTGAATCAGGCAGTGGCTCAGTTCTTCTTGATTTGATGTCCTCTCACAACGCGGTACAGAGATGCACAGTGGAAGATCTGAACTTGGCATAACTGCGTAGCTTGGGGAAGTGATCAGGATACCGAGAACAGGTGAGAACACACAATGTTGAAGGTTTGGTCTCCTCAAGATCAAACGAAGGTTTGTGCACTGTCTTTGTCGTGCGGGAGTAGAAATCAGCCGGAGAGGAAGGGAAGCGGCTTGAAAGCGTGCCGTAACCGGATGGTTACTCAGACGTTATTGTGGCAAAACACCTCAACTGAACTCCCCCCCGGCAAACGATGTACAGCAGGCCTTCTCGTCCCAAGGCGTTGCGATACGTGACATTCTCGTGGAAAGGACTTTTACTCCGTGCCGCGCGCTTGGACGTGGCTTTCACTAATCTCGTCAGATCGTCCCACCTTGTGTCTACCAGTTTGTCTGTTGCTATGGAGATAGCTAGGGTGGTTGTAAAACCAGACGATGTTCGAGGCATGTGTCTAAGTCTACAATGTCTGTGTTGCACAGAGGACAACGATACTACTTAAGTGGTTCTCCTTTGACCCGCATGCTTCACACAGGACCAAGCCAGTTTATAAAGAACGAATTGGTGTAACAGTTTCCAAGGTTCTCTTTATTGCAGATTAAACTGGCCTTACATTCGTACAGGCATCGATTTTCGTTTGATCGAACAGTTACTTTTAGGCTTCAGACGGTTCACTAATACTGATCATTATTTTCAACTAGATTGATTTCAAACCTCTGGTTTTGTTCATTAGTGTTGTTCATTCCATACCTGTCTGAGGCAGGTGAGAGGAACCCTTGACCACACTCATCGGCTTGGTTCGAACTGATTCTGGATTCTGAATGTTTTATCTTTCTCACTGAAGTTCGGGGCCACTAACATAAGCGCTAGCGTGGTGTTTTTTGCTCAAACTTCTCACCACTTACTGCTAGCATCCAACAGATACTGATGTAAGACAGATACTACAAGACATTGGTATCGATGAATCACGTGCAACCACGTGTGATTAATGTTGTTTCAAGTTGAAATTCGTTCCCGTTAACATATTCCTTGGAGTTCTTCCGGTTGAAAAAGAATGGCTGTCCTTATAAGTAGTATGTTTACCAGTATATTCCAGTAGCATCGCCGATCACATCAGACGGAGTAGCGTCATTGCCATCTTTAGCGAGACCGAATTTTTCACCCTTCTATCATCCTTATAATCATCAGTCAGAGCGATTTTGGTAGGTAAATAGACAATCACCTATCCATTATGCCAGATCAATGTTACCTGGTCTTACAAGGGCTGGGTTTGTGCATCGATTTCGACAAATTTCGTGGAGATTCGTCTAGTTGCCAATCGAAATCGGAATAGTAAGGTCTCTTTGTAGAAAATATGCCACGCATGAGAATGTAAGGTGCACCGACTCGCATTAAAGGAAACTACTCACAAGGTTGCTGAAAACTCTTGGACAGCATACGATTAGTTTCGCCCTTTTTGGGGCTCATCATGTAGGCGCACTCCTCGAATTTCCATCAACTTTATGTTCTTCTTGAACCCGAATTGGACTGGTTTTGAGGAATACACTCGTTTGCAAATCCATTTGGTTTTCACGAGAGACCCAACTGAATCTCGCATTTATGTTATTCTACAACTGAATGTACTGCACACAGGCTGCCTCATGCTACAGTGGGCACGATATTCGAGATATCGCAGAAAGGAAGTTACTCAGAAGGTTGCTGAAAAGTCTTCGACAGCCCATGCGAGATATCGCAGAAAGGAAGTTACACAGAAGGTTGCTGAAAACTCTTCGACAGCCCATGACCGGTTTCCCCATTCTTGAGGCTCATCAGGTAGGCGCACTCCTCGAGTTTCTGTCAACCTTATGTTCTACTTGAACCCAAATTGGACCGTTTTCGAGAAATACACTCATCTGCAAATCAATTTGGTTCTTCACCGATCGGGCGAAACCCGTCGTGGGCTGTCGAAGAGTTTTGAGCAACCTCGTGAGTAGTTACCTTTATGAAAATTAAACTATCCCAGCAATACAGCTTAATCAACCAACCCGTCCCATCTACGCTTGAACACATACATAATGCCGCACTGTACACCTAGAGATCCGCACAGGAGGTACCGGTTATCTCGAAGGTCCCAATGCTTGAACACATGCATAATGCCGCACTGTACACCTGGAGATCCGCACCGGAGGTACCGGTTATCTCGAAGGTCCCAATGGATTGGAAAAACGGTATGGTTTTGATATAGTTGGGCCAGAATAAGTATTGTGACCATCAGGAACAGAATAAAGCACGATGAATGCACATTCGGTAAGAAAGTTATTTCTTGGCCATATATCACTCCCGCCAACTGAAGCACGAGGCGACCTCTATGGATGACAGCCTAGTGCAACAAGTAACCTCATAAATAAGTGAATTGTTCCAAAACTATGTATTCTCATAAGTAACTCGGCTTGGGAAGACCACACCTAACACCTCCCCAAGGTGATTGCTTACTGTGTGGAAAACTATTATTCTTGGAGTCCTCAGCACATGTGATCACAAAGAAATCGTCTCCAACGGGAAAAAACAAATTTTATTACGTAACAGATATGGTTGCGCAGAGCTCTCAACTATCGGTTACGCGCATCTTCGAACTGATCAGGTAGGCGTGGTCCCAGATTCCCCGTCAATCTCGGGTGTGTGCTGAGGGGATCCTATCACCCTTGATAGGATATGCTTATTGAAAATGGGAGATTCGATCAATCGGTGACAATCGCTCACACGTTGCATGGTTCACTCAGTCTGAATACAGCTGAATAAATGGTTGACTCTTGAACCTAACCCCATTCTAGGCGAACTGCACTCACTTGCAAGTGGATGTTGGCGGAAAACTCGTTCGCATCAAGCCGAATCGTCCCGTTTAACACGTTCCTCTTCAACTGAATGATACCATTGTCCCGATTGTTGCGGACCCATGATGACCCAAGGTTTGATTAAGTTAAACAGTCGTGATCAGCACTGATCGGCAGTTGCCACCAGAAGTCGAGGACTCCACAATCTGGCCGTCTCTGTGTAACGTATACCAGAGTTATCAGACGCAAAACCGGCTCCCGATTGAAAGGTGCAACTCTCCACGGACTCTACAATCTGGCCGTCTTTGTGTAACTTCTCCCAGAGTTATCAGACGCAAAACCGGCTCCCTGAACAGCCAAATTTTACACACATTTCGAACAGAGTCAAGAAGCCACGTTCGGCTTGGAATCACCAATCTAGAGGGACACTCACTACTCGTTAGTACTACACACATTTCCAACAGAGTCAAGAAGCCACGTTCGGCTACCACTCGTTAGTACGAGTAGATTTCAAATTTCAAACTTCCGGGAAAAACCTCTCTAATAAGGTCACAGTCTTGAAAGTAGTCCACCTGGAATGCCCGAAATCTACTGAATTCTGTAGCCAGTGCATCTTGTGCTCTTTGAGGTAAAATTCATCGTCAGCAGAGCAGTCTGTAACACCCATTTCACGAAAAATCCACAGATGTACACACACAGATGTCGCCGAACCGACGAAAGAGAATTTGAGCAAGAAATTCACATGAACATCTAGTTAGTACGAGTAAGCTGTTCTAGATGTGTGCAAGCAGTAATCGATGGGAATTTCGATGTCAGGCACTTTTTTACATCGTCACACCGTAGTGGTAATTTTGGCCCGATTGATTACGAAACGTTTGCACTTCAAGGGCAAACAGAGATACAACCAGTCTCAAACTGACCAGATATGAACACTACGATAAAACTGGGAGTTTTTGAGAATTTAAATCAAACTAAGGTACTGCTTCACACGGGGAACACTAACTCTTTGGTCAACGGTATGAAACTGAATCAAATTGATCATGCACTCATCACTGTCGTCTCTGAAGATGGTTGCCACGGCGACGCTACATGTACAATAAGCCGCAACCTGGAATGTACTCTTTCAGCAAGCGATACACCGATGAATTAAGACGGTCTCCTAGAGAACGCATACTTAGAGTTTTCATCCCAGCGGTTTACACTGACAGTTCTAATCAATATTCTCTCCCCGTTGATCGATACCGAAAATTAAAAAAAACCGCTGTATTGGTATTGGGTCCTAATCTGCAATATTACGTTACAAACTTGCCACGATCAGTAGATTGATCAAATCACATTCGGACTTGATGTATTTTCAGCTTAAATTTAAAATCACACGTTTTGATTGGCTACCCAGTAAATCGAGAGACGTCCGTTGCTAATGTGTCTAGGAAACGGCGAAACAACTAAAGGGTTCTTCCAGGCTTTTTTTAACATGAATCGACTTCACTTGTTTGATGCAACTTCAGCGAAGATTTGTCAGTGCCTTTCCAACGAAGGTTACCAGCTAGACAATTCTGAAATAAGGTCTTCGTTCATCGACTTCTCTGCTCTATTCATCTTACAAAATTAGTTCTGTCTTGCGCACCGAAAATCCCTGGTTTTATCAGCCTATTCATCAGCGACACAACGTGGCGTGTTTTTAATTAGGGACGAGAAAAGTCCACTCCATTTCCAATCTCTCTACGTCGTGTAGGAGGTTTACTAAGTTCCAGTTGCCAATGGCAACGGTCAGCGTCGTTCGACTTGGATTCACGCATAGAAATGACCTTAGCGAAGCTTTGAAGCATGCGTTTACCTGTGATTAGTTAAGGTTACGCAAAGCAACCCTGACCCGCCGGTAAACTCCTCTGTGGGTAACTTTTTGAGTTACCGGTCTTCAGAATTTGAAAACTGACTGTAGTCTTTTATGCATAAGTAACCTATTCCGATGAATATCACGGTTGATCGTTTGCGCCGCTCAATAGGATGAATCCCTCTTCTGCAGTCAAGTTCACATTGACGTTCAGGGCTAACAAAGCACCCACCCCCAGTACGAACATATATGGCAAATGTATTCCAAAGCTGATGAAGCCAGTTGGGTGTAGTCTGGAAATATTGAGAAAATATCCGAAGCCGACCAAAGGATAGAGCGTTGTATGCGCACGTCGTTCGGTAGTGTTTGTTAAATCAGACTATATAATGTGCCTTCGGGGGTTGAACTTGGTACCATAGGCTATTGATGACGTACAGCGAGTAGATCCCTCTCAACTGAATGAAAACTACTGTAGAATTGATGGGGAGAAAAAAATGAAGACGGCGTTTCAAAATGTATTAGCCTTCCCAACTGATGCCCCGTGAGTTTACTCCAAAACTCAAACCACTACTAGAGAATGGAGGGGACTACAAAAGGCTCGGGAGATTACTCCTGGCTCTAAGTGTAGCAAGTTACCCTTCTGTCGATTTTGGTAGGTTTTGTTCAACTGTTTCTAGTGAGTGACCGAATGTTGGTATTAAACCAAGAAGTTTCAGCAGTCCATGGTTGATAAAGTCCTTCCGTTAGTCACAAAAATAGTATGTTTCCAAATTTTTATGACCAAGTGAACGATTATTCGTGGCGGATGCCTCAAAGCGATCATAACGTGATGAATTCTTGTGGAATTTACCTATGCCCAGTGTACAAACGTTAGATGTTTCTGTATGAGTAGTAAAACTAAGAAGTTTGACTATTCTTAGCTAAAGAAGAAGAATTCCCGACAACATGGTGACTCACCAGTTGGAAAACATCAACTTAATCCTTCTGATGTGATCACGCCCTCCGCATAGGTTATCAATTAAATGCCAGCTCGATTACAGCCAATGAGCACTGCGGAAGTTTCACTGAAGCAATGAACCAATCACGTGCAAGCTAGATCGTCCTGTATTTTAGCGAGAACCAGACTGGTAGCGATAAGGGTGTGATCTACCAGGGACTGATAGCCCATGAGATAGGGTGGATTTTCAGCCGACAAAACAAAAGAATGTAACAAACACTTATTGCCCACGCGAATCTTACACTGAAATTATCTGACACAACAGTCTGAAGTAAGGTATAACTTAGTGGCGAGAGCATGCCACAAAAATATGCATTCTGATTGGTCAGCGGCTGGAAAATTTTCATACACTTTGAATTGCAGTAAAATTTTGAATGGCCTACCTAAACCTCCGGGAAAATTGCCCTTTGACCTACTTCCCAGGGGATTTAGCTCAACCGGGCACTGAACTCATGTAATGGATGTGATATTGCAGTAGAAATGGGTGATTGATGTCCCTTGACAAAGCAAGATGGACGAGGTTGAGGAAGACCTTCGATAGCTGTCGAAAATTAGATAGCATACGACAGAGTAATAATAATAATAATACGAGAGTGAGACTTCCCTGTGCGATGTTGCTGTTTGAATAACGGGAGGTATAAACAGGGTGCAAATACGTCACGACTCTTCAGTCTGGAGTTCAAACATTTGAGTAATACTCGAGAATACCGCATTGTGATAAGTGTGGCGGACGACGGAAAATCGACCCTAAACCACATATGTATAAGTGAGCCTTTTTACGCGTGCTACTATAGAAGGAGCTTAGATTCAACGCAATGGCCTGCATCTGACACCTATGATTCGTGCGTTGCGTTCTGAGTCATTAACCAACAATCAAAACAGAGAAATCTAGACAAACGTGTGCTTTCAGTGACTCGTTTTCTGGCCTTCTCAGATCATATCATTGGTCAAATATAAGAAAAGAAAGTATAGGAGAACCAAACACAGTGAAGCAGGTGTGCAGATACGTAATCTGCAAGTTAGTAAAGGCTTCCGATACTCCCAAGCTTCACTGTGGCCAGTTCTCCTTGCGAAGCCACAGGTTAGTGGCTTGTTGAAGTTTTTGAGTTTGTCAGAAAACAAACAGCTCACCACAGCTAGCGTGAGACATTCTAAAACCTCACAATATAGGAAAATGTAAGCCACAGAACTATCCTTTCATTTGGCATAGTTTCCTTGTTTCAAGGTATACCTCTACTGCGGCATGTCGCCTGCATATACATACGTAGGAGAGACATAAACTCTGCACACCAACAGAAGATCTGAAGGAACTCATACGCTGCGTCCTTATTGTTCAATTTTGCNAGAAGTTTCAGCAGTCCATGGTTGATAAAGTCCTTCCGTTAGTCACAAAAATAGTATGTTTCCAAATTTTTATGACCAAGTGAACGATTATTCGTGGCGGATGCCTCAAAGCGATCATAACGTGATGAATTCTTGTGGAATTTACCTATGCCCAGTGTACAAACGTTAGATGTTTCTGTATGAGTAGTAAAACTGAGAAGTTTGACTATTCTTAGCTAAAGAAGAAGAATTCCCGACAACATGGTGACTCACCAGTTGGAAAACATCAACTTAATCCTTCTGATGTGATCACGCCCTCCGCATAGGTTATCAATTAAATGCCAGCTCGATTACAGCCAATGAGCACTGCGGAAGTTTCACTGAAGCAATGAACCAATCACGTGCAAGCTAGATCGTCCTGCATTTTAGCGAGAACCAGACTGGTAGCGATAAGGGTGTGATCTACCAGGGACTGATAGCCCATGAGATAGGGTGGATTTTCAGCCGACAAAACAAAAGAATGTAACAAACACTTATTGCCCACGCGAATCTTACACTGAAATTATCTGACACAACAGTCTGAAGTAAGGTATAACTTAGTGGCGAGAGCATGCCACAAAAATATGCATTCTGATTGGTCAGCGGCTGGAAAATTTTCATACACTTTGAATTGCAGTAAAATTTTGAATGGCCCACCTAAACCTCCGGGAAAATTGCCCTTTGACCTACTTCCCAGGGGATTTAGCTCAACCGGGCACTGAACTCATGTAATGGATGTGATATTGCAGTAGAAATGGGTGATTGATGTCCCTTGACAAAGCAAGATGGACGAGGTTGAGGAAGACCTTCGATAGCTGTCGAAAATTAGATAGCATACGACAGAGTAATAATAATAATAATACGAGAGTGAGACTTCCCTGTGCGATGTTGCTGTTTGAATAACGGGAGGTATAAACAGGGTGCAAATACGTCACGACTCTTCAGTCTGGAGTTCAAACATTTGAGTAATACTCGAGAATACCGCATTGTGATAAGTGTGGCGGACGACGGAAAATCGACCCTAAACCACATATGTATAAGTGAGCTTTTTACGCGTGCCACTATAAAAGGAGCTTAGATTCAACGCAATGGCCTTCATCTGACACCTATGATTCGTGCGTTCTGAGGCTACTCATTAACCAACAATCAAAACAGAGAAATCTAGACAAACGTGTGCTTTCAGTGACTCGTTTTCTGGCCTTCTCAGATAATTTTTAGGGTCAAATATAAGAAAAGAAAGTATGGGAGAACCAAACACAGTGAAGCAGGTGTGCAGATACGTAATCTGCAAGTTAGTAAAGGCTTCCGATACTCCCAAGCTTCACTGTGGCCAGTTCTCCTTGCGAAGCCACAGGTTAGTGGCTTGTTGAAGTTTTTGAGTTTGTCAGAAAACAAACAGCTCACCACAGCTAGCGTGAGACATTCTAAAACCTCACAATATAGCAAAATGTAAGCCACAGAACTATCCTTTCATTTGGCATAGTTTCCTTGTTTCAAGGTATACCTCTACTGCGGCATGTCGCCTGCATATACATACGTAGGAGAGACATAAACTCTGCACACCAACAGAAGATCTGAAGGAACTCATACGCTGCGTCCTTATTGTTCAATTTTGCTTTAATGGCACGCTGTCTCATGTGATCGCCATCACAGACCTACCGCTCGCTGTTATCTACCGCTGATGTCGAACCGTTTTGTCATGGGAAAGGAATAGACTAATTCGATCTTCTTCGTGGACATATTGCTGAGAAGAAGCGATCACTGTATACGAAGAGGTGTGCACCATAAAGCATCCCGCAGTAGACGGTATAAGAACTTTCCCTCTTCAGCAAAAAGGATGTCTCGTTCAGTGACTAGACGAATTTGTTCAAGTTGCTGCTAAAACGCCATAGGATGGCTTTGAGGACACGGCAAGCTTCTGATGGGGTTGATTCAGAAAGTCGAATTCAAACTTAAATCACCATCATCATGGGTTGAAAGGTAAAACAGTCTTTTACGGTCATGTGATCCGACGGAACAACCGATCCCTTGATCTATCGATCGACAGCGTTAGTAGTAAGCTTTATGGAGTGAACAACTGTTGACAGGTTTTCACAGACAGGGTGCTATACCGACAGTTGCTTTCAAGCCGGCATCTTTTGATATAGGCGTGAAGACTTCTCCTGAATTTGCGTGCATATTTTCGCAGTCAGGTGATGGATTCTGTTTGCATCAGTGACAATGTTGCACCTTCTAAAGTATGCCACTAAACTACCTAAATAATGCTTGCGAAATGTTTCACCGGTGTCAGTAGTTGCACCCCGTTGGCTGGACTTTGTGGCGGAAACATCATCAATTTCAACCACACTGGTGGGGAAATATATTCATCAGAGAGCTGTAGTTTAGATGTCCTTCATTGTGTCGACCAATTGTTTGTAGGATTTGACGAGGCTCCTGGTGGCTTCTCGCCATTCTGTCCTCCAGAGCGTAACTGAGGACTGTCAAAAGATGCTGTATAATGACGCGAACACAAAATGCTGAACCAGATGACCAAAAATTCAAGAGAAACAATGATACAGCTCTCAAACATCGGTCTATCACATGGGTTGAGGAACTTTTGAGGGATCTTTTCCGCATAAGCCCCGCCACTAATGCAAAAAGTGCATTTGCCAAAAGTTGAGACTCTCCCCGATTCTTGTCAGCTCCAATTTAATGGACACAGACAACCTTGACCTATTTTTGATGGAAATAATTCGTCATCCGTATCTAGGCTCATTTTGTGCAAAACATTTTCTCCGTTCGGACGTAAGAAAGAAATCGGTCTTCGAAAGGGAACTTGGCTGCATTGGACTAGGATGGAGTTCGAGTCTTTCTATTCATTTATTCCTGGTCCAAATAGTTGGCAAAAATCAAATTCTGCTCAGAGGAATTATCCATTAGCCACACGACCGATGTTAACTAAAAGAACTTTCTTCGCGAAGTTTGCGACTGGCGGGTTTTGCAGACTTCAACGGTTAATCATACGGAAAACTTTATGGATCCAACGACTTGAGCTCACACACAAACCATCGAATCCCTTTGGCACGTCTACAAAATGTAAACGCCAATTCGGCACACATCGATCTTTGGTGGACAGCTACTGAGTTCGTTTGGAGGTAAAAGTACCGAAAAACGGACCTTTTCATGAAAATTATTCGTGACCTGTCCCAAGTTCACACTCTTCAATAAGAACGAAAAGTACAAATTCCATAGCGTTTTTTTATAATCTTTTTTGGGTGGCGGGGTTAAGTTTTGTTGGGGCCTCTCTAGAAGAGATCCCTTCTTGGGTAGCATTTTTCGCTGTAAAATTATCCAGACATCCATTCTATAAAGCTTGGTCTCTGAGAACAGAATCGGTTTGAAGAACCACTTACTCGTACTGCCTGATATTTCGAACTTTGCTCACGGTGACTAATAAACAGGAAAGTTGCTATTCTACGACTGACTACTGCTGTACTAGGACTCCTTCGTGCATTGCTTTGTTGATGTACTATAAATATAGGTGTGAGTTCCTTACATCGCGCTGCATCAACATCATGTTTATTGATTTCAACTTAAAGTGAACTGTACTCTGCAGAACTCATCAAACCTCTCTCATCATCATCACCATCATCATCACAAATCCGATGTGCATGTCCCTTCAGACATTCGTCCGAACAATCTGGTTGGAACATGAAAGCAAGCATGCCGTCGACATTGATTAACAGTCATATCTTGCAGCGTTTCCAACCAGGTTCAATGAGGATCCCCAACCTGGAAGGCCAGTCGTATCGACGGCACCCAAACTTTTCGATATCTCTTACATACCCCTCTGTCAGATCAAGGGTGGGTCACCTTTCTGCTTCCAACACTCTAAATTGGGTACAAAAAACAACACTATTTTCGGCATACCCAACACCTGACCTAACGAACGTAGCTGATGGTGCTGGACACATTCTTCAGTAGAAGTTCTCGTTGCACAAGTCAAAACTCGCTTTCTAATTATCTCGTTAGGGAGAAGCCGACACCAACCCACAGGAGTTGTGGTTCTGAGACAACGATTATCGTACACCTGAAGACGTCTCAGTTCCGCTGCTCGAATAGGCCAAGTCTCACAGCCATACAACAAAACAGCCCGCACTGTAGCTTAATACACACGTCCCTTGAGATTCAGGGACAAACCATTCTGACGCCATAGGTGTCTCAAATTAGCAAACGCGGCACGAGCCTTGCAGATTCGGGCATTCACCTCATCTGTCACATTACAATCAGAACTAATACAACTTCCAAGATACGTAAAACGCTCCACAACTTCCAGTACCTCTCCCTGGATCGTAAGTGGCGTGTTCAGTGACTGCATGTCCACAAGGACGAGATGACTTTGGCCATTTCATCCAAAAACACCTGCGACTTCTCCACCTCTTCGAAGATGAGAACGATGTCATCGGCATTGTCCAGATCGGCAGGGGTAAGAGGTTATTCGCACGCCAGGGTTTTGAAGACCTTCAAGTGTTCGTTTGATTATCTCGTCAGTCACGAAATGGCCCGGTTTTTACGTCTCTACTGAAATCAAATCCACTGATGTCTGGGATGCCGCACTGGCTGCTTCAAAGGTGAGAAATATTGTCGAAACTGATGGGGAATTTCTGGCTTATCCCTTTCTAGAAGCCGTCAATTTTTCTATGGGAGACTGTTTTGGAAATACTCAGTTACTTGGTTCCTTAATCTTCTCCAAAATCCATTAAATTTAATTCATTAGTTTACAAATGACAACCAAATTGACCCCGCCATTTCCGCCAAGAGATGGATCGAATTGGGAGGTATGCGAAATCACTTCGTGTACCAGATGTAAAACACTCAATCGAATATGCTAGTCAAGTTTCAGGCTAAACAAGCGATATGGGTAGACGTAATATACTACTTATAAGAATACTGAAAAAGATTGACAGCACACAAAAGGTTTTGCCTTTGAGGACTGGCTTGGGATTCATCACGTATAGGTGAATCCCGAGTTTCTACTGGAACCCAAATCGCACGAAACTAGCCTCCTAAATCCATCTGCACACCAAGTTGGTTTCGATGGGAATGTCGTACCAACTGAGAGATGAGAAGGTCTGGCGCAGCACATTTAGTTAATCAAGAACAGCATAAACGCAAGATTCAGCTGAATTTTGGTTGAATCACGCGTCAAAACCAAGTCGATATGCAGATGAATTTATAAGGCAAAGCGATGGAGACGGGGGCCGTTGCACACGCGAAGTCAGTCAACTGCAGTGGTGTGCAGTATAATCCCTTGTTCATTTGGAATGAGTCATGAAAACTAGAAGTTTCAGGAGATACAAAACACCTTCACGCCCAGCCTACACGCCACAAATCTTGGCTCACCCTATTGGCTTCCATCAACCTCAGCCCGCAGCCGTTTGGTCACACAACACACACACTCAGAGACGCGCACACATCCCACGCCACCAACAGCGACCTCAAAAAACCAGGCCAGGCCAACTAAGCTGTGCTTCGATTGGGCAGTTGTTCACTTGTTTGTGGACATTGCTCAGGAAGGTTGCCCATGGCAACGTTGCTCACCGCGTTCTGAATCAAACTCACCGCTTATCATTCGCCAGTTAATCAAACAACACAGTATCTAGTGCATTGCAAACACAGTTTGGAAAAGAATCTGGTTTCTGAATGGCATGTATGCTGCATCCTACGATTCAAATGCTAATTCAACTGTGATATCTATCTACCTATCTATCTATTTATCTACTATCTATCTATCTATCTATCTATCTATCTATCTATCTATCTATCTATCTATCTATCTATCTATCTATCTATCTATCTATTCATCTATCTATCTATCTATCTATCTATCTATCTATCTATCTATCTATCTATCTATCTATCTATCTATCTATCTATCTATCTATCTATCTATCTATCTATCTATCTATCTATCTATCTATCTATCTATCTATCTATCTATCTATCTATCTATCTATCTATCTATCTATCTATCTATCTATCTATCTATCTATCTATCTATCTATCTATCTATCTATCTATCTATCTATCTATCTATCTATCTATCTATCTATCTATCTATCTATCTATCTATCTATCTATCTATCTATCTATCTATCTATCTATCTATCTATCTATCTATCTATCTATCTATCTATCTATCTATCTATCTATCTATCTATCTATCTATCTATCTATCTATCTATCTATCTATCTATCTATCTATCTATCTATCTATCTATCTATCTATCTATCTATCTATCTATCTATCTATCTATCTATCTATCTATCTATCTATCTATCTATCTATCTATCTATCTATCTATCTATCTATCTATCTATCTATCTATCTATCTATCTATCTATCTATCTATCTATCTATCTATCTATCTATCTATCTATCTATCTATCTATCTATCTATCTATCTATCTATCTATCTATCTATCTATCTATCTATCTATCTATCTATCTATCTATCTATCTATCTATCTATCTATCTATCTATCTATCTATCTATCTATCTATCTATCTATCTATCTATCTATCTATCTATCTATCTATCTATCTATCTATCTATCTATCTATCTATCTATCTATCTATCTATCTATCTATCTATCTATCTATCTATCTATCTATCTATCTATCTATCTATCTATCTATCTATCTATCTATCTATCTATCTATCTATCTATCTATCTATCTATCTATCTATCTATCTATCTATCTATCTATCTATCTATCTATCTATCTATCTATCTATCTATCTATCTATCTATCTATCTATCTATCTATCTATCTATCTATCTATCTATCTATCTATCTATCTATCTATCTATCTATCTATCTATCTATCTATCTATCTATCTATCTATCTATCTATCTATCTATCTATCTATCTATCTATCTATCTATCTATCTATCTATCTATCTATCTATCTATCTATCTATCTATCTATCTATCTATCTATCTATCTATCTATCTATCTATCTATCTATCTATCTATCTATCTATCTATCTATCTATCTATCTATCTATCTATCTATCTATCTATCTATCTATCTATCTATCTATCTATCTATCTATCTATCTATCTATCTATCTATCTATCTATCTATCTATCTATCTATCTATCTATCTATCTATCTATCTATCTATCTATCTATCTATCTATCTATCTATCTATCTATCTATCTATCTATCTATCTATCTATCTATCTATCTATCTATCTACGACTGCGCTACAACATCCAGACAGTCACAACTTGACATGGGCTTAAGGCAAAAGCCTTCAGGTTGGTCACTCTGTTCTAGTATTCATAGCTTTTTATCGTATCGGGGTCGATCGCGACTGATCACATGTTGAAGCTGAAATCAGAGGGTTGGTTGTGTCTGTCTGATGGGGATAAGACAATGACTATGGCTCATTGTCTAAACGACGACAATTTTGGGGCGATAGTCGAAGAATCTGGTTGCGATATGTGCATTTGTACGTGCCCAACAGCGGGAGTACGGAAACGGTGTGCTTTTGGTGGGGGCCAACCTAACACAAGAAGCTCAGAATCATGTATCCCCAGAGCGACCCCTCACTTGGTGAATCTATCGACCCGCGGAAAGGTCAAACGTAGGTTCACAGCTGGATATAGTGTGTCCCTCTAATTTGAACACCACCTGCTAGTAACACATTCTGATTTGTCGAGTCTTGCCAGAATGATGTATGCATGACACGGTTTGGCCAATCATTTCTGTTACGGTGCATCACCCGGCGGAAAAGAATGACTTGACGTCGATCAGCTTATTAGACCATCGCCTCCAAAGGGTGGCGCGCATTCCCCTTACTTTTGCGGAACCGCCGCACTTGACGACATGGTTTGTGGATGAAAACGGTTTGATCGATTGAGTTGATCAAACATGGGGCGTACTGTTATCCATATTTCTGCTAACTCCAGTGCGCTTTTCGTGATTTCTAACTGATGGTCATCGATACTAAGTGTTGACTGTGGGCATTTATCACATATTGAGAGGTTTGAGCATCTTTTAGGAAACCAAACCCGACCACTCTGCTTCTGTTTTCGATCACCAACCATACTCCATCTGGATCTTTTCCAGACAAGCCCCGCCACTAATGCAAATGTGCATGTGCCAAACGTTAAACCCCGCCCCAATTCTCGCCAACTTCAATTTAATGTACGCACACAACCTTGACTTATTTTTTGGTGGAAACGATTCCTAATCCACATCTGGGCTTATTTCGTGCAAAACATTTTCTCCGTTCGGACGTAAGAAATAAAACTGTCTTCGAACTGAAACTTGGCTGAAGTGGTCTGGGATGGGGTTTAGGACAGTAATGCCATCCATTTATTGCTAGGTCAAAAATTTGGCAAAAATCAAATTCTGCTCGGAGCAATTATCTATTAGCCACACGACCGATGTTAACTAGAAGAACTTTCTTCGCGAATTTTCCGACTAGCGGCGTTTTTCAGTTTAAACAGATGTTTATGTATGCAGTGCCAGATCGAACCGCGGCCACTTTGGTGGACACAATTCAGGCCTGCATCGCTCCCGACTCAATCATCATCTCCGATATTTGGGCACCAAACCGATGAATTGAAACGATGATTGAGGTGAATTATACTCACGAAACTTTGTGGATCCAACGACTGGAGCTCTCACACAAACCATCGAATCTCTTTGGCACGTCTATAAGATGCAAAATAAACGCCAATGCGGCACACGCCGATCTTTAGCTGACAGATACTTGCGTGAGTTCGTTTGTAGGCAAAGGTACCGAAAAGCAGACATTTTCATGCAAATTAATAATGACACGTCCCAATTTCACCGTCTTCAATAAGAACTAAAAGTACGAATTTCAGAGACTCTTTTTTCTAATCTGTTCTGGGTGGCGGGGTTTATTATTTTGACGGGGCTTATCTGAAAAAGATCCCTCCATGTTTCTTTTTGATTATCCAAGTCCTTGTTCATCGGATGGAAAACACAGTCAGTCAGGTTTGATTCCATTATCTGATTGGTCCAGTAGGTATCGAAAAGTACACCTAAATGAACCGTGTATCCATGAAGTCGCTGAAAACTCATCGACAGTCCACAACCGGTTTCGTTCTTCTGTGCTGTCTGTTGCAGTATCTTAACTACCGTAACGATTAAAACGAGACTCGGCTGGGTTCCAGGCGATTTTCAGAAACTTTTTCCATTGTGGGCAAATTTTCACGCCGTCCCAGTGTTTAACGATCGGTTACCAGAGCAAAACACCCAAGACATGTCACACGGATAACTTAAATGGTTTCAGGCAGCTTTTTCGGTTGTGTATTCAAATCAGGGTAAACGTGGACGATGAAACCATGATTTGAGAGATCACGGGATTGGATGTGTTTCAATTTTGGGTAGTAGAAAAGAGCAGTACGTGGTTTGCATTGCAGTTGTTTCACAAAAGGCAAGAGGCTTCTAATTTTGTGTGCCCAACAGAAACACCGCTGAAATGGCCGCGAAGTTCTTGCGACAACACAGCACGACGGTGGCTTACAAACTAGCGGCTACTTTGCGGAGGACACTATCAAAACCAAAAGGGAAATTAGATCCAGTGGCGAAGAACAATGTCATATACAGGATCCAATGCAAGGACTGCGACAAACGGTATGTAGGACAAACAGGAAGGAGGCTCTCCGCCACAATACATGAACACAAGCTCGCTACTAAAAGACACGATCAATTCTCCCTCATCTCCGCACACAAAGATCAGGAAGGACACGAGTTCGACTGGGGCGGCGTTTGCATATTGGTTCAATCGAGAACGAAGAAAAGAACGCGAATTTATGAGAGCGTGGTACTCCACCGAAGAGGCCATCAACAAACATATTGAAAGTGATCCCATTTATCAACCGCTAAGAGCAAGCGAACGCAAGAACCTCATAGCTGTGTACCGAGCAAGCAGCCAGACGAGGAACTCGTAAAAGAAAAAGCGAAAGTTGGATCCAAATGGACACATCACTCGGATTAGAGGAGGTGCCAAATTACCAAACTAACCGACGGACGCGAGGACGTCAGTCAGCACAATGAAGAACATGAAGTGGTGCGTCCAACCAATCACTCCCAAAAAAGGAATGCCAAACAAAAACACAATACAAATATGCCAATCAGAAGAGGACCGTAACTACTGAAAATAGGAGTTTTCGGGATGACCAATCGATTCGAAGGAACGCAAACCACAACGCAACACAGATCACAAACAAATCAGCGAAAAACGCTGACAACCAACCAGCCAATCACGTTAGGAGATGACAGATAGCCTCCAAATGCTATATAGACTCACACAGGCAAACACAATGTACCCACGCAATTGCGCACTGATGATGTCTCCTCGTATGGTGACGAAACGTTTGCAAGTCAATTGCAAGCCCGGCGAACAGATCAAAAACCATCTCATCAGCAACCAACAGTGTTATGGAGCAGTTCATTTGGCCCACTCCTCTGGAAAGTGTTAGCGATGTGGCGCACGTGTCTCGTCAGCCCATTACATGAGGGGTAGAGTGATCAGCAATGATCACCAGGCTCCACGTTTGTAAACTATTTCCCTCGTTGGGATATCTGGATGGTCGTCAATCATGAGTGTTCCCCATTTTCCAGACAGAGGCATATCCTGCTATCTGTTTCACAGATTTGATTATCTGGTCAAACACTTTGTATTATTAAAACGGAGGTTTTGACTTGCTATCGCTGGCATCCATGTCATTTATAAAAGTATTCGACTACGCACAAGCCTGAAAAACTTGAAATCATGGATAACCAACCACACAGGCAAATAGCACCGATATAACATAGCATGAGTAATAAAGTAATACACTATTATAGTAACACAGTGGTATAATAATACATAGAATATCATCCAGTAATCTAGTAATATAATATCATAGTAATATAATAGCATTAAAGTACAGTATAGTATAGTAATACAATAACGTAGCGATATTGTATATAATACAGTGATATATTATATTATAGTATATATAGTAATATAGTATTATACTATTATAGAAATATAATTTATTTCCATTGTAATAATATACAGTTATATTGTTATATATAGTGATGAAGTAATGTAGTAATACAGTAATACTAATAGAGTAATATATTAATATCCAATATACTGGTACATAGTATAGCGTAATATATATGGCAATACAGTACTAAAGTGTGACATAATGTAATCGTAACATATTATACAGTACACAGTAACGTGGTAATATATTATACATAATAGTGTATATATTAGTAGATATATATATATATATAGAATAATATAATGTAGTTGTACAGTAATACTATAGTATATGGTATTGTATTATTATTATTTTGGTAAGTGAATTTCTATGACGCAAGAACATGGTGATGCACTAATAACCATATGTATATTTGAAATTATGTGTTTATAATAGATAATATAACACATTTATGATATGATATTATAACATGATATATTTCATGAAAGAAAACTGGACAGTACACTATACTTCCTTTTGCTAGCAGATACTACTGAATCATCGTGGTTCATCTCGTCTACGCCTTGCTCATTTCCAGTCTTGTTTTCTTGCTGATCAGGTACACGATAACCGTAAAAATATATTATCTGTTTACTCCTATGATTAGTATAACCTCCCTGTCTAACTCCCGTACACTTCCCGCCCTATAAATCGGCCCTTACAACCAAGCTGTCCACATTTTTTGCCGGAAACACACCGCACGTGTTGTATATTATTTCACTTTCAATATTTTCACGTATATCACAAGTTATTTTTGGTTGTTTTCCGCTACCCTACTATTTAAAGAACGGACTCAAGTGGAATTTTGAAGATTTATGAGCAAAACAATTTGAAAAAGGAATGCGAGAACTGGAGGTAGGATGACCAAAGAATGCAAGCAAGTTGTTTAAAGCAGATGTGTCTGATAATGCCAGAAGTTGTCTCGTCATTGGATGGTGCAAACTGTTATGTCGTGGGCGTTTTCCACTCACAAATTTTCTCCACAAGGTGGTTCTTCACGTCTAGGGGGCACTGAATTTTTGTATTTGCGCGTTGTGAATAGGTGATACTTCGTCTGTAAATACCTTACCACAGGAAACACAAACGTCTCCGTGCCGTCCGCCAGTCTAATTGGGCACGCTTCATTCTCCCCAACTTTGAAGAATACGAATAAAAACACGCCGAGTTGACTGTGGTCAGTCGGGGTAACCACGGTAAAGGGTTAGGCCCTCTTCCAACACCAACGATTACACCCAGGAGACAGTGGCTTTCACAAAACATTGCCACCAGTTCGTTTGGTGTAGTGAAGCGTACCTCGAACTTTTACAGCTATATATTGCTTATAGTTGGGGTACTGTAAACCGACATTAATCGATATGCCCGCAAAATCAAGAATGGGAAAATTGGTGGTACAGAAAAGTTCGATAAACAAGTGGATTTTCGATCGCTGATTGATTTTTCAATTGAAAACATGTACGGCTCAATGTGATTCACACCGTTTGGAGTAATGGAAATTCAGAAGCAAATGAGCACAATGTGAAATCTGTTTGTGTCAAGGTCGATTGATCTGAGTGGCTGTCGGTCACGTGAGCAGACCACGGAAGTATCCGTGCACGTAGGAACATGAAGGAAGTATGGATGTAGGATTCAGTCTAAACGCTGACGTAAGCAATCGATGGAAGCCAAACTGATGACTCGCATACGTAATAACTTAGTCATGTGAATCGAACAACACCGTGTTACCTACACAACTGAACAACTACCACTAATATTTCAGAGGAGTATGATTTTTGGCAAGAGATAAAACTTTAATCAACCAGCATTGAACCACACCGCAGTGCAGACATAAACGGACGTCTGGCGAACTCGGCCCATCAAACGTCCTTATGGCATCTGAATAATGTTCACTGCCGAGCGTCTGTTTCACACAATGACTCAGCAAATTAGAATTCATGGAAAGTGCATCTGATTAAGTCGATACAGATCGTCCGAATCAAGTGTGCAGCCTGATCTGCTGGGTGCCATCCAAATGTTTCAAGGTCACTCATCAAAATCAGTGAACAACGGCAAAAGTCATCAGATTAGGTTAATCCACGTCATCAAAAACATCACGTGGTAATCCATCAGGGGAGTTGAAATGTTCAAACCACATGCCGCTGCTAAGTCGTCTGGTTTTCCTGTGTTTGTAGACACCACTGCACCTTTCCCTTGTTCTATAAGAAATGTTCGTGTTGGTAGATACGCCGGACAGTTTACGGTTTGCTTACGTGTCCCACTCACCGATGCGCACTCTGTGCATACCTGTTGTCACCGCGTAGGGGGAAGTTGGTCTAGTCTAGAATCGAACTTGGACGATCAGGAGGGATTTCCGACTCCCACGCACCTGGATACGAGTCATGTGATCAAGGCAAGCCTCCCTCGCGTCCAAGGCCATTCCACCGTGCGTTGTCTCGTGAGACGCCTCTCTGTGCAGATCGCACAGGCGAAATGGGCAAACGTTAGGGACCGCTCTTAGAATTGATTTTTGCGATGAGGTACGCACCTGCTAACAACCCTTTGCATGAAGCACCTATGTCCGTTCTGTGTTTACTTTCATTCATTACTGTCCCGTCGTCTCCCCCCAGTAGTCTGACGGTCTTCACGAACTTTGTCTGTTCTCTGCTTCCTCGACATACCGTCCTGTTTTTCCCCGGAAACCGATCTAAACTTCTCACCTCTTACTCTGGTTGCCAAGACACCACAATGACAATTCTAACTGCCCTCACAGCCCTCCGAACTGCCACAGTTCGCTAATACTGACCGCCTTTTCGTGGTTGTGCTGTGCTGCAAATGACCTATTGCCTCATTGGCTACGAAGAATCAGTGTGAGAACACCGAATGTTCCAAACACAGATGTCCCCTTCGGGTCTGCCTGGAGTCGAATCTGTCATACTGCGCCGATTCTACAGTGCCAGTGCTTTGGACAATTGTTCACTCCTCGACGATCTCTTCCTACTATTCAATCACAAGCGTCTAGTGAATTCTGTATAATACGCTTTTCTACTTATAAAGAGATTTAGTAGTTTAATATGACCTTGACTCCGTTCAACCGTTCAGACTTCAAAAAAAGCCATTTCCCGCACCTGTTCTCTCTATCAAAAAACGGAAACATTCCAAGGTGGCACCCCACCCAACTTTGTGGTCATAGAACAAACTTACTCGCTGCACTTCAACTGTTATTCCGTTGGACAGAGATCCAACTTGATCGCTCTTATCACCATGTATTCAGTGACTCACTCAGTCACTCACTAAACCATATTTGACTGGTTTCTTTTTTTGCGAATGATGTTCACGATAATTCGGTTCATCTTCCAACACACAACTGTTCCAAGTCTTGGTAACGAAGAACAAAGCTCGTTTTCTCTGAGTGTTTTTCTTGGCTAATACATCACAAATTTATATGGTACCAGAAATCACGTGGAAAAGGTTAAGATCGGGGCTACACGCCCTTTAGCGAAATAGAAATCAAAGGAAGGGTGGGGTTGGATGAGGGGTAGGTCTATGGGTCACGGAATCAGGTAAGTCAATGTCAGACAGACTGGATGTTTCGTAGGACAGTTCAAGTTCAGAGGTCGCACAACTTTTTTTTCGATGCAAAGTTGTGTTGTGGGTAGTCGGATTCCAACCGTGTTGTATTGTGCGGTGGTCTAGCTATTGGTTACGTCTGCACTGAGCTTGCTAGACTATGCGATAGGGAGAAGACAGAGAACTGGGGGCACGGTTGTATTGCCAGGACAAAACATACAGAGCGTCTGCGTAAATATATAGGATGACTAATTGGCCAAACATGGTCGTTCACTTGTTCGCTCCGTACAGCCAATGGTGGTGGTTCGGTCCTGAACGTTCTCAGACCCACTACGCTGGTCGTGTGTTGCTAGGCCGTGTTTGGTGGGAGCCGCCGACTCACCAACTTTCCGGACGTGTCGAACCGATGGTGACCTTGGGGATGCGTCACTCTATGCACATGTGCTTTTTCTTCTGTCTGGGCGCACCCTGACAAACAACCTCTGCGATCGATAGTTATCTGGATCGTACCAGTCGTGATCGGTTCAGAGGTGCCCCGCATATGATGGTGAAGGCTTCTCTAAAGTGTATGTACCCCGATCTTAACCTTTTCCACGTGATTCCTGGTACCATAGAAATTTGTGATGTATTAGCCAAGAGGAACAATCACAGAAAACAAGCTTTGTTCGCTACCTTCTTCGTTCTCGTGACTACCATGGGTATATGCAGCCACCTGTTCCAAGTTGTTTTGCTTTTTTCAACATGTGCATTTATGCTTCCATGATTTTGTTTAGACAGACTGTTCCAAATTTTGGGAGTTTGTAAAACAGGGTAATGGAAAACGGTGAAGTGCAATCCTTCTTAGGGTCGATGGCTGAATACATAACAGAGAACATCTATGTATTATGCAAATCCTATCCAAAGAACCGTGTTTTATGTTGTTTTAGGAAACATTTCCTGGGATATTATCACAAGAAGCATTATTTTCATCAGATAAATCAGGTTGGCAACTGGATGCGCTTTCTTGCAGCAGTCGATCAGGTTCAGCGCTAATATTATCGCTGTTATTACTGCAACACAAGAAGATAAATCTAACAAAGTGAATGGTAATCACTCTAGCACTTTCACCCACTCCAACCGACGGGTTGCTGACCATCGCACACTGGTTTATTGGGGGCACCAAGCAACCAAACGAATCAGTCGATATCTACGCCCTTTAGATGACTGAACGAACGCAGTTGTTGATGACAGTGTTGCGAAATAGAGGTAGATCGGGTGCGTTGCTTAATTGTTGGTCGGTTCACCTAGCTTGGCACAGGTTTCATCACCAATCGAAATGGGATCGTCAGCGCGTTGATAGATTTCTGTCCTTCTGTCTGTGCATTTATAGTTGCTAAACAGCATCTCGTAGCTCTAAAGCGATTGGTTGTTCCCGAAATTGTCTTGGCGTAATTTTATTGGTCTCATGGGAATCTGTGTTGCTTCCTTGTATCTGATCGGCTTGTTGTGCGCATTCAGTTCGACAGTTCAGTTCTTTTTGGGCTGTGCCCATCTTGCTTAGTGGCTTGATGTTGTTCCATCTGACTGAATGATTTAACAGCCATCCATTTTTAATAGTTTTCTTTCTTTGATCCCATTGGTGCGTTGGCTGAGTTTCCACGTCATTCAGTATCTCGTGACTGATTACCGGCCCGTAGACAAGACCAGTATTGATGTGTTTATTGATCGATTTTTCTGTGGAGTGGTGCTCCTCGGCAAACTCTTGCTCGTGTTTTGTCCTTGCGCGGGCAAGCATTTGAAAATTTTTCCAATTCAACTTAGCGACCAATGCGCCCAACAAATCAACAAGATACAATGCAACACAGATTTCTGGATAATCAATCAAACTGCGCGAAAACTGCCTCTAGCCAACCAATCGCTTACGAGCTACCAGATGCTGTTCAGAAAATATAAAAGCATGGGCAGAAGAGGAGGAATTCATCAACCCAACCACGCACAGACGATGCCAACTCGACTGGTGATGAAACAGACCAACAATGGAGCGGCGCACCCGAACAGTCTCAATTCGAACAGCTTGGGAGAGCTTCTCCAACATTACGGTGTTCCGATAAATTCACTTGTCTCAAGACCGTCCTTCCGAACGGCATGCGTTATAAACTATTCGGTTTACCGTCTGTTTCCACAGCTCGGTAAAAATTCCTCGAACCTAGTAATGACGTGGGCTTCTTTCGAATGCTTCACCCAGTTCATCAACGCTTCTTCAAATTGGAATGCCATAGGATCGACGATTTACTTTCAAAAACAAGCCCAAATTCCTTAATTATGTTTGGTTTATACAAACCTTTCTTGTTTTTCTTAAAAAAAGGTTTTTGCGCCTTAGTGACCACTTCTGGACAGACATTTCACCAATACCAGTCATATTCACTTCCTGTTTTTGATAACAAAACCGTAGGCTTTAGAAGAAGGGTACAATGAATCAACCAAGGAAGCGACCAAGGACAGTCAATTCGTCGGCGATCAGCCGACGTACGTCCCACAAAGCGTTAGAAATCACGTGACAAAAAATTGATGGGATTTCAAAATTTATTTCGTGTTTGCCTGGATGATAATTGAACGAACTGAAGCTCTGTGATGATTGCAAAATTCTGTGCCCTAGGCAACATGATTTCAACTTCAGTCACACCGGAAGAATGGTACTTTTAGAAAGAAGCTTTTAGACAGGATTCAAAGCAGTTTACTTCACAAGGTTGCTGAAAACTCTTCGACAGCCCACGACCGGTTTCACCCTTCTTGGGGCTCATCAGGTTTCCGACTTTCCGTCAACCTTGTGTTCTATTTGAACCTAAATTAAACTGAATTTGAAAAATATACTTATTTATTTATTTATTTATTTATTTATTTATTTATTTATTTATTTATTTATTTATTTATTTATTTATTTATTTATTTATTTATTTATTTATTTATTTATTTATTTATTTATTTATTTATTTATTTATTTATTTATTTATTTATTTATTTATTTATTTATTTATTTATTTATTTATTTATTTATTTATTTATTTATTTATTTATTTATTTATTTATTTATTTATTTATTTATTTATTTATTTATTTATTTATTTATTTATTTATTTATTTATTTATTTATTTATTTATTTATTTATTTATTTATTTATTTATTTATTTATTTATTTATTTATTTATTTATTTATTTATTTATTTATTTATTTATTTATTTATTTATTTATTTATTTATTTATTTATTTATTTATTTATTTATTTATTTATTTATTTATTTATTTATTTATTTATTTATTTATTTATTTATTTATTTATTTATTTATTTATTTATTTATTTATTTATTTATTTATTTATTTATTTATTTATTTATTTATTTATTTATTTATTTATTTATTTATTATCTCCAATATCGTGCCAACTGAAAGATAAGGCGGCCTGTGTGCAGCACATCCAGTTGTAGAATATCATAAATGAGAGATCCAATCGAGTCTCTCATTAAAGACCAAAGTTATTTGCAATTGAGTGTATATCTCGAAATTTCAAAGCTGTTTTTGCCGCATGGGACTGTACGGAAGATCTGATGAAAAGGAACGACCAGGCCACAGCAACCAGGAATATCTAAATGACTTTGCTACATCTACGTGTGCGGTCCGATCTGTCCCCGAATGGGTCCCATTGCATCCTCACTGGCACACGGTTCGTGATCCGAGCTTAGCGCATATCGGAGGCATAAAAGGGCTTCACTTCTACGAGATGTGTACAGCTGCTCAAGAGGATCGCTGTGAACGGCTTTGGACACTTCAGTTAGAAGAACCGCAGGTGATCCACTGCAGTGTAACTGGCTACCGGTTTGGCTTTCTTGCAGATCTTCATGGTACCCCATCGAAAATAATGACAACCAAAAGCGCTCTGTGTTAGTCAGGCGAAAATTAAGTGTCTGTTTATTGGAGGGTCTTTTAAGTGAAAGTTTTACTTTGCCACACATGCAGCTGAACAGTTCTGAAATTTGAAGTAAGCGTCTGTCAAAAAGGCCTTGTAAAGACCTCCGCTCGCAGCTGTACTTATTGGGGCGGTATGGATGAACATAAGAGTAGGTCTGTCGGACCTCCTTCCGAAACGCAGCCGCCCAGAACTTACCCAACCGACGGTCACCTAAGCATGGGCCACAGCCAGAAAAACTTGGTCGCGCATCCGGTGTGCATTTTACTCGGTGAACCTTCTCATCGCTATTGAAGCACTCAGTAGGTGGCCTGAAGTCCGTGTTATGTCACCGACTGAAACAACGGCAACCACCAATAGACTGTAGGATTTAATTTCAGTATTCGATACCCCAGTAATGATTATCACCGACATTGTCTCGTCCCATCGGTTAGGTGATTTTTTTCAAAGACTCGGCACCACGCATGTTACTTACAAACCATTCCATCAGCAATCGAATGCGCGTTGACAAAGGCCAAACGGAAAGGCCTGCTGAATTGTAGAACAACCGTCAGTCCCCGTCCTGAAAACTGTCGCTCTCTATTACGGACGGCTGAGTCTTACCCTCTACGCCATCTTGCCAACACTCACATGTTTCCAAGATCCAACAGGATGAAAACATCAAGCACAAGGTTCCGTATATCTTCACAATGGAAACATTTGGGCACCTTGTCCGAGGAAGACGCTATAAGGGGGACTAACCCAGTGTTCTCAGAGAACCTGGCCCGACACACAATGCAATCCTTGTGTATATGAGAGAATATCGCCCTAGGCACAGAAACTATACTTTTGGATTCGCTCTCAAAAGGTAGGATCATCAATAGAGAAACGGCATATCAGTCAACCTGGACCCGGTAGCTTTCCGGAGACCGATATTTGTGGATGATCGCATACAGTGCATCACTCAATAGGTACCGGAATGCGATGGACAACGAGGTTCCTGAACCCAAAAGCAGAAGAACAGTCATTAGACTTATGCCTGTTACTCAAAACCTTCAATCTTCAAAGGCCAGCGCCACTGATTCAACTGCGCCACCCCCGATGGGGCCATTGGATGGGAGGCTGCACTGATCACGTTGGTGGAATCCTTTAACATTGATTCACACAGATAATGGAGGCAACTAACCCCAGAAACTTACTACGACCATCAAACTCGCAGTAACAAAGCTGCTGAGATTCACCTTTGTTGACACATTCACATCAACCGAAGAAAGTGAATATTCGAAAAGCTACATTCTCAAAATCATCGTGACAGCATCCGCAGCGAGTAATCTGACGAGTTGGGACGAAGAAACAAGCTGTTTGGCGGGCTGTCTCAAGAATTCAATTCAATCCCTAGCACTCCAGATCAAGAACTGTCGAGCATAAAACTTTGCAGGCCAGTTGCTGGTTGAACTCTGAGGCGTTTAATAATCAGTAACTGACGATGATGAGTTTTCCAACATGATAAATATGCAAAGCCAACCGACCAATCACGCAACGCCAATCGGACAGCCATGCTTTTCTGTCAATGTTGCACTCACTTGTTCACAATAAAGCTGTTATTTTCCTTGCTGGTGAGTTTTTCTTCCGACACTGATTTACTGGATTTTGGGGGGGGGGTCTGATGGAAAACAGTCCAAAGACATATACTTCTGAAGCTGGACTAGATCTATCGACCCTTACCACAAGGTCACAGCTGATTCCCCACAACTCTTCATAGTCGATTAACATTTGATATCAGTGGTCGTGTTGTGTGACCTTCAGAGTGTGCAGTCCGGACACCCTAATGGGCCCACCTGGTGGGCAAAGTATCAACAAATCGGGTTCGACAGTTATACGTCGGTGATACACAATTGTGCTTACAAGAGCAAACAACAGCGAGGGAGAGCCTAGGTAAAGAGTAGAACGAACACGTTATGATTGAAAGTTAGTACGAAAAAGCCCGGTGTCCTTAACAAAGGCGATCAAGCACAAGGTTCCGTATATCTTCACAATGGAAACATTTGGGCACCTTGTCCGAGGAAGACGCTATAAGGGGGACTAACCCAGTGTTCTCAGAGAACCTGGCCCGACACACAATGCAACGGTAGCTTTCCGGAGACCAAGTCCCACATTTCAAGAGACACATGGCGAACGCTCAGGTGTACTTTCCCACGAAACTTCAGCTCAACTTAGACTGCGAGACAAGCATTTGGACAGCACATCTGTCGCGTATAGAAAGCGTCTGTTCATTGATAAGTGTACGCACAATTCGTGCACAAGGATCTGATTGGGGAAGTTTAGTCTCACGCGTCTCAACTCCTGCCCCCACTCTGCAAGACGCAGTCTGACCAAGCCGGAAATCAATACAGCTTCTTTATGCCGTGGTTTGAACCGGGTGGTCGAAATCCACAGATCGGCCACGAATCGCTCCATCTTTTGTGAATCTTACAGAACGTGGATAATCCCATGAGAGCCAACCAGACTGTGGGCTGTTTCTCTAGAAAAATCTAAAGATAGAACTTTTGAAACGGTAGACCCAAACGAGCGACGTGTTTGCAACACGGTGTTGATACTCTTCCACTTAACACTCTTAACACTTAACATGCCCCGTACCCTTTGAACATTTATTCACACACAGCTCTAGTGACCAGCATTCAGTTTGAGTGATTTGTAAAGCACTCACAAGCAAATTTAGAGGCAGCAATTGCTATAAAACTACTTCAATTGTCTATCAGTAATATGTACCCTAAATTGTGAAGAATGATGGCATCAAATACTTTGATGAGTTCCAATCCGAGCTATCTAGGCACTGAACAATGTTCATTACATTCTGGACCTTAGGAAATTACTCGCACAGACCTCATGAGAGAATTAGGATGACCTGCACTGCCTGCAAGTAATGACTGAACAAGATTTTGGCACAGTATATGGCCGTTTCAAACAATGCGTGGGGAGCAGACGATTACCTCAAGTGTGTTTAGACGCATAGTCTCGACCGTCATGCTGCGCCGCAGAACAACTGTCACATACTATCACTTCGGCCGAGATCACAACAATAGCTAAAACCAGAATGTTCAAACGAGTCCCCGAAACTACTAATCGACTTGTGCTGTGAGACACAAACATTTGGACGACTCATCTCTGACGTATAAAGGGTATCGATCGGGAACAGATGAAAAGCGTCCGCATACTGATAGAGGCTGACAGCCGTAGAGATTTAGAAGCCAACCAATAGCCAAACTTTGGCTGTTGCGGGATTCTCACATCACTTCTCATATCACTCTCGTTTGATTGGTTGTCAATCTTTCCCGGTGCATTGATTTTCGTGAATGGGGAATGTAGTGAACTCGATTTTCGCTCTTGAGAGCGTATCGGCAGTGCACATCCTCGGCCGTGTTGGCGAGGTGAGCGTGTTACCACTATTCCACCAGATCACGCTGGACGGAGGTGAATTTTTGCGTCTAAACAGGTGAGCACGTTGGTAGTAGCGCTGCTGGACAGTTTTCACTTAGTTGTCGGTGGCCGCGGGCACGTTTTGCTTACACAGGTGTATTTACACAACCGTCTCCTTCTCTGACCGAATTCAGGCGCACCGTAATAGACAAACGGAAGTAAGCAACCCGGCTTGGAAATGAAAAAACGCTCACCACTGAGATCGACTGGGTTGCACGTCCTCACCACCTGAAAGCTGGACTAGATGGGCTCCAGAAATGGAAACGCAAAGATCCCTCGGTATTTTGTTCGTGTGTACTGTAGAAAACATACACACGGTTAATAACAAAAAATTGGTTCACTGATGCTCGTTCCACCATGATGTTCCGTAAGAAAAGAGAAATCGTTTGCTGACAAACTGTATGATACTACTTACACATGCCGTTGCTATGGTTTCTGGCTCAAACATCAATGCCGTTTGCTCTCAACATCTTATCTGATACGCGTGATCAGTCATCCAGATATAGCAGCAGATATACTGAATATCATTCATTCTGCCTTCTTCATGGACTGACTGACAACTGCTCACTCCTTCCATCACAAAAGATCCATGAAGGATTGAGAAATCTTTCGGGAGGATATTTTCAATCACTCTGATTGGTCCAAAATCCCTCCGCACCACACGCAGCCATATGCGACATCTCCGGCTAATATCAACACCGGTACTGAGGGACTGTGTGCAAAATAAAGCACTCATTGTGGACTTCAACCCTCACGAAATAAGTTGGTGTTAACAGAATTTCATTCGAATTTCTTGGTTGTGATATTCTCAACGGCTGCCAGTTGCATCATCTGGAAAGTAATTCACTACTTGAAAGAATGTTCCTTCACGGCACACTATACATAGTCTAGTTGAAACGTTTGATTTGTTGCCCAACGAGTCCTTAGACTGACGGAATCTGCAAGATGCTGTCCGGGGCTACCAGTGACCTTGAATTTAGTGCCATAGCATGAACTTTCAAGTCCGCTTGACATAATAATATCTCTATAGATCGAAAGGTTAACTTTTAGCGGCCAGACGTATCACCGGCTTCCACCATTCTAGCAACGAGTGAGTGTCCCCAACGTTTGATTGGGCACAAACATTTTGCAAGTTTTGTACGACTTGAGGTTGTAGGGAATACATACTTTTCGGAACAAATATGGGCAGTCACGTGTGAAGAACGCATTTCATTGGCTAAAACCTTCCTCAGACGAACATGTCGTTTTATACGGCCAGAGTAGCTGTCACCCGTGGCTAGTGACTTTGTCATAACTTGGGATTGATGGTCAATCGAATACGTGAGCTGGGTCCGGCCGCAGATTAATTCCGAGTCAGGTGAGCAGAGGGACCAACCCTCATTAGGATGAGACACACATAATTTGATCCGGTACAAATCTGTTCCATTGATGGTCTGGTAAATTACGGCAGAATGGGACAAGCGGATTGGTCGATCTGGTAGTGTGACACCTTAAAGACGCCCAAACTTGTTCAAGATCCTTTCCACTGCAATTTTTTAACTAGGCTACTAAAAAGCATTTCAATGCAGACAAAAAGAACCCTGGCTTCGTGCTAACTCTTAAATACCGTGTCAGAAAACTCGGGAAAATGTCAATGTTTCGCTATATTTCTATGAGAGAGAACAGGCGTTCACAACAAAACGCTTATAAGTCAACATACAGATACGTAGAGATGTATGCACCTGAAAGGACTGATAACTTAATCAGTGCGTCAAACATTTTCGCGTGCAGCGGGACACTCGACTGACGGTGGTTTAGAATTTATGACTACCCCGCAATGATGCCATGTTTGGGGCCATGATCCGCGGGCACAAGAGGAAAGTCTTGGACCATATTTACGGATCACGTGACCCAGCATGTCAGCCGGAGCACCTGCACTTCGGCCAATGACTCGGCAATCGATCCACAACTTTTGCCGTTGCATTTAGGGAAAAATCGCTTTCGGTCGGAAGCCAACAAAATATATTTCACCTTCTGATTGGATTAGGATTTTGGCATGTCACTGAGGGGTATTCAGCCTGAACAGGTCAGCGCTTGTGAGCCAGAGTTTGTGAGCTCAGGTAAATGTAAAACGCCATTTCCAATCAGGTCAGGTGGAGCCCCTATCTGTGTGCAGAAACACCCATCCCTACGGCTGTGCCATTCCGAGGACACCCATTTCCAGGATCAAATGACGTGTCAGTTAGTAGAACAGAGCGAACAGAAGTACGGAGGCAAATGAAGTCAACGTAATTCCACGAGATAACTTGTCTCTGTTCTGGTCATCATGTTCACAAGAAACTAGCTTTTTTTTCTGGAAACATCACAAACGAGAGATTTAGCTGGGTTCCAGGTGAGTCTCTCACAAAGCCAAATTTGTTTGCAAATGAGTGCACTTCGTTGAATTCGTGCAATTTGGTTTCAAGTAGAACATAAGAACATAAGGAAACTCGGAGACTGTGCCTACTTGGTGAGCACCTAGAATGCCGAAACGGTCACGAACTGACAACGAATTTTCAGCAGCCTTATGAGTAGTGCATTACGAATATACATGTATCGTGATATCTCGAATATCCTAGTGACTGAAACATGAGGTGGCCTGGTGCAGCACATTCAGTTGCTTAGATACATCACAAACAAGAGATCTAGCTGGGTTCCAGGTGAGTCTCTCGCAAAACCAAATTAGCTTGCAAATGAGTGTATTTCGCCATCTTTTTTCTCTCGGATGTGGTTCCCCCAAAATCTACACGTAGGTGACAACTAGAGAAATGCTCACTCGGAGTCTCAACTGTTTCAACTATGTGTGTCAAAATAAACTGCCAGACTGAAACAGAGTGATATTCAGTGAAATTCTCAGTGAGATACATTTCAGCTGTCCGGATGGCGAAAAATATCGATCGGACCTTAAAAAACAGATGTTCTCACGAGTTATTTTCGGACAACTGATTGACAATTAGAAAGATTTAGAAGCCGATCCTGTCACTTGGCTGTTGTTTAACACGTCGCGTACAGCAATCGACTAACAAAGAGCTATAAATGGGCTCCAGTGAAACATATCACGCGGTCAAATCGATATTCGTAAGAAATTAGGCATGTATGACTACCCGAAATACTTTGACGATACGCAGGAACAGCTGAAAGCAGGTAACGCATCCACGCACTCCTCTGAACTGGAAGACTATCCTTATTTTTAGAATTTCTGACGTGAAAACTTCTAACCGGCGCCGATGTTGGATTTCCGCTTGAAGAAGAGTTTGTCGAGTGTAACCTGCCAGCAAATTCAAGACTGCCAAAGGAAATGTGGTTCAACGTCTTCGAGTGAGGGCGGTCTATTCAAGATATCACCCTCTGGATAGGAGTAAACAAACGCTTGGAAAGACACTAAGCTGGAGAAGATAATGAGAGATCATATTCCACACCCTACGGTTGAATGACTCCAGTTTTTACACAAGTCAAATGACTCTGAAACGCATGTCTATTCCTGTTGATTCCTCTACTATCCAAAAATAGCCTGCTTATGTCATGTGTGTGTCGCAATTGGAACGATGTGTTTGCTCTATTTCCTGAAGTTGGCGTAGCCAATGAACTGAAACCGTATCTTCCAATTGCTATTCATTTACAAGAAAACCCTCATAATTCATCTGTCGCTAATTCTACGTTGTTCGTGGTCCATCGCGCCAAAAATTGGCCTTGTATGATTGCTAAACCTGTTTCTTGAAGCCGTTGTTTTTTCGAGTAGGACTGGAAAATTGAATTTTACACATTTCCACAAGGTCATCGAAGTCCATTATAATTTCTAAAAGTTCTCATGTGATCCAGATGTCCGGATGACTTGTATTCAATTTTTAAATATAACTTATTTATATATTTTATTTATTTTTGTTCATTTATTTTTTATTTTCATTTTTTATTTCATTATTTCATTTATTTATTTACTTGTTTACTTATTTAATTAATTATTAAATTAATTAATAATTAATTAACTATTTAATAATTTAATTAATTTATTATGATGTATGATTTATAACGTCAGTGAACCGCGGATTATAAAAAAACGACATCTTTGCGTTTGTACCTGCCGGTTTAAATTCATAGGAAAAACTGACTGAATAAATTCTAGCTTTTTTCATCATGATCAAGGATGAGTATACGGAAAGCGTGCAAGGGATTCCGGCAGATGAATGAAGTTTTAATAAACCATGTGTTGAGAAAGAAACAGGGGGACCTTCAAGTGCCAGAACTCGGGCGAATCATACCAGAAACATATTACGACTGCCTCGAATCGACCGGAACTCGGGCACTACAAAGCAACCATGCTGTTCAGGTGAATTCTGAACGTGCGGAATTCAGCCTACCGTAAAATTACCCGTCAGTCAGTAGACATTCTTGCTTGTGCTCGAGATGTCCTATCACTTATCGTGTCCTTTCGTTGCGATCTTACCGTTTGCGCACCTCAGCGACCCACCGAGCTGTACACGGCGGATACTACTAATGATGTATGTGAGTAGTATGTGGTGTCCTCGTAACTTTGTCTTGCGTCTAATGGAAGGTGCACTCCATGGGGTCTATTACGGAACCTGAGGGGAGGCGTTCGTCTAGAATTCCGTGGTCGTCTATGAATATCCACCGAAGTTCAAGAAGACGCGTGAGGACGCTCAATTTTTAAAAATAAGGTGCAAATCAGACGTTCACTTTCCTGTCCACTAGCCTGTTCCCATTTATTTGGTGTTCGATACCAATCGATATCAAGACGAAGGGCTTTCCACGCTATACCAGTGAAACGGTGATACTACTGACTGGAGGCATGCGAGCGGTATGTTTTCCCGTTAATCCGTTCTACGTCTCTTTAAAAGTGATATCTACTACGGAACTTGTGGAGTCGCATTTGCTTGCATGTGAGCAACAGTCAATAAATATCCAGGAAAGTTCAGGAAGACGCGTTCAAGGAGAGGATGGATAATTTTGTTTTGTAAACAGAATGCATAAGAGAGTTTTTCTCCCATCTCCAATATTCCGTAACTGTTCACCTGGCATTTTCTAATAAATAACTCCGCAGAGAAGGCTTTCTTCCTTTCGCTAGTGTGTACTGGGGGGCGAGGATATAGTGGATTCTTTACTTCATTGGTTAAGTTCTTTGAAGGCCTTGGTGCTACCCTGTCACATAGAAACACGTCAAATCACACCCATTTAATCGATCTGTTGCTGGATATTTCGCGCATTTTTGTCGTGCCGTTCAATTGTTTATTTTAATCAGGAAATAACACAGACACTTACTAATGGAATAGCATGAAAAACTTATTCATGGATTTTTCGAGCAATCCTGTGGGTCAAACTCGAGTACCAATTTGATTTGGCTGTTGAATTCAATCGATGTATTGAATCGACTGCATTTCAGAGGGAGTGTAATTTCTTTAATCTTTCTTTTTGAGCAACACATGTACACGTGTAGCGCGCTGAATAAATATCCACTGATTTAAACAAGGAATCGAGCCCCAGCTTCGAAGATATCTTTTGATTGCTTTTTTGGGCGGTCTAGAAAAAATCAAACTTCTGCCGCCGGAACTGCTTCAGCTACTTTCAAAAAATTTCCTCGCTGTTAAACAAATGTTCCAGCTTGCGACCAAATGTTGAAGATGGATGCTAGCGACACCAGGTGCAAAGCCACGATTAGTAAACTATTTGCTCTTCAGTTCAACAAAACCTCGACACATTTACGAAGCGCAAATGTCGGCTACTTGCAACGGGTGTAAACGTGATAGTGACGTGATCAGTTCACCTTGGTTCCACAAACTGTGCGGTAAGACTTGTGGGCACTCACATGAATTCAGTGATTCAGGGGACCACAAATACTTTTTTTCTCCAGAAGTTTCCTGCAAAACTAATTGATATCATTCTTACTGACATTTTGTAAACTCACATAAGTAGGTCTGTCTTTAATGGCCGCTCTTGGTGTTCCAAAGATATCCTTCCACTTTTCGTTTCAAGTGTTCTATATATGGGAATTCGTACACATTCGATGATTAGTTACGTCAGCACGTTTTGACGTAGGTGTTGGTGAAAACGCGGTCTAACCAGTCATTCGTTGCGCTGCGTGAATTGATGTGCAATGCACTGACGTGTTGTATTGATTGATGGTGTCACGTGACCTTTCAGGCCCGAACACTCAGCTCGCTCAGTTGTTTGACCTACACACTTCCTAGTTGGATGATCCTATCTTTTCATTTTTCCAGCGTATGCGCTTAAAGCTGCCTCTAATTGGGGTCATCTGCAATTAATGCAAGTAATAAAAAGACATGCCTAGTGTTGTGTCTGAATGGGTACGAACAATAGGCAACTTGAGAACGAATGCACAGATCACCAGCCCAACCACCCCTCGGGCAGGGAGAGAAACAGAAAACTGGTTCACCAGCCCACCCCTCGGGCAGGGAGAGAAACAGAAAACTGGTGAGCCTTTTTATTGCTGAAACAAAAGGCGAAGTGCAGCGGGAATATATATC
>NW_008751981.1:90371-117596 GCF_000715545.1 Opisthorchis viverrini | reverse complement strand
ATATATATAATCTGAGCGACCTTGGGGCACAAAAAGTTCGTTAGCTCACACAAAGTGCAGCTGGTCAATATAATTAAGGCACAGCATGATAGAAAGGGTGCGAACTTTAAAAGTTCGAATCCTCAGAATACAAACTGAATCGGAAAGCAAACATTTTTTGGGCACACTGATATCCACAACAGCTACTTAAAGTACACACCCTGCAGAGACAAAAGGATCACAACCTGACGAGAACCCCACTCAGCCGTGTTAAACTAGACTCGCAAGGTCAAGGTTGGTCAAGGCCACATATTGATTAACGTTCAAATCAAAGAGCAGGAGAGAACGCAGTTAAAAAACGAAAACAATATAGCGAGAATTCCCTTGTACAAAGTAGAAAAAACCAATGGGTTGCTAATTGATTTACACGCATAAATTCATTTTGTATGAAGTTTAAATTTTGCCTACCAAAATTTCTGCGCGGTGTTTCAGTACCATTTACCCCCAAGGACAACTTTGTCGGTAATGATGCGACCTTGAGAAATTTCGCAGATTCGCTAGAAATCCTTTGGTGTAGAACACCGGTAGCCTGATAGCTTTAGTTCTAGATTCTAAATTAACCAGTTTCTGTGTATTCTGTGAGACTTTCGGTGACGAATGCATCTCGACTCGTTGTTCAAAACAGAGTGTCAATCAACAGGACGGATTGTTTTTAGATTGAGTACAGTTTTCGCTTAACTTGAGTTCAGTGAACACAAGGCTGTGAGGCAACACTCACCCGTGTTGGCGTCAGTAACGACGATGATATTGATGAACAGTTTAGTGTTCACTCATCACAGGATTATGGCTCCATTCCATGTCTGGCTTCCTGCAGCTGCGAGGCAACACTCACTCGTGTTGGCGTCGGTAACGGCGATGATATTGATGAACAGTTGAGTGTTCGCTCCCCGCAGGAATATGGCTCCATTCCATGTCTGGCTTCCTGCCTCTCACCATGATTGTCGTCTACCAAGTACAAACCTCGGTCAGGTTCATCACAGACGAGTTTTTTCGTAAACTTTGCAGAAAAGTGCGTACATATACATGAAACATACATGCAGTGCAGACGAAAATCAATCAATGATCCGCTGCACCACACATAGAAAGCCTTGGTGTTTTCCTACCAATTAACAGGCTTAGTTAAGAGATAGCTAATCAGATACGACTCAATATTTTAACAGTGCTCTCCACTAGTGGTAAAAAGCGCTCAGCTGTAACACCCTTCCGGTGCCTACCTACAACGCTAGTCGAAGGAAGCACGAGAGCCGGGATACTGCCAAATTGCCCAAACCTAGACAGGGGAAGTCGAGAGGCAGAGGTCGCGTTCGAACTGCGGACCTCCCGGTCAGTAAATTCGCGCTCTAACCACTTGAGCCATCTTGTCACTACTGTTCACGTACATTTCAGGGTTGAATGATAAGTTTTCTTATTCGGAACGAAACAGGAAGTTTTATTCGAACAAGTCAATATCGACAAATAAAGATATCTTTGAAAGAACGCTTCTGTGTTCCTTATCTATGAGCTGACGGATTTCTTTCCTATAAGGAAGGTTAATCCACTGATCCGCGACCAATAAAGGAAACCAAAAGTTTCAAGGTTCACATTGTAAATAAAAGCACCAGACAGTGACTCCTGGATCGTCCTCAACCCGACTCAATTAGTCCGACAACAGCCCCCAATCAACGGCCGGAATGGAAGTGATTGCTCGAACAAAGCTGAGATTTCCATCACTGCAGTCAATACTCCCATCAAAACACCCTTTCTCTTCCCCGGTCCCCGATCCGATAAGTCAATACTCCTTCCGTGATAGTGCATTAATTACGAAACATATGTTGATTTTCATACTACTGAAGCCCGAGTTCGTGCAAGTAGTATATTTACTCCTGATGCATCTAATGTGTACATACATGTAATTAAATTTGCATCTCTTGCTTTAAGCAAATAAAGACACCACCCCAGGACACAATGCGTTACTGGACTCCGCAATAGGGAATGTCTTTACGCCCAAATAAGGTGACAATACACACCTGAGAGCCAACGATCTACCGAAAATTTCGAATATAAAGACAGCACCAACGCCAGGTGCTTCTCAGTTTCATTGTGAACTAAATGCAACAGGCAAATCGAAATTGAGGGGAACCGTTCTAACGTATCTGAGCTAAATATCTATTCAGCTGACAGCGTGTGCGCTGCGAAAAATGTAACGGTAAATGAAGACAGCTGTTTGAATTAAATTTTTCAAAAACCGCCATCGAAATTTTTCCGCTTGCGACTGCGCCTTAAGATTAGGTTATTCGGGCCACTCCAGATGAGGGATCAACTCCAAGACAGGCAGGCCATCCTATCCCTTTCGTGGTTGGTTTGAAGAGTGATGCCACAATCGATCATTTCAGAGATCCCCTTTTTCACTAGACAGGTGGCCGAAACTAGTAAGGAATGTTGCTTCCTATTAGGACGCATTTAACGAACTTAAATAGACGGGAAAGATGACCTCTTGCAGGGTGATTTTAGTCCGGGAAACTGGAAACATCAGTCACATTTCTAGTCCAAAAGGACTTCACGGAAGCTCTGGCCAATGCAGAACAGGATTGCCAATCCTGGCATGTTTTTTTCTTAACTATTCATCCGCGAAAAAAATTTTGCGTGAATAAAACGCAACGAGCAGTGCGATCAGGCTACAAGGTTCTAACGAAGGCGCCGTTTTCGGTAAGCTAGATACACACACACACACGCGGAATCCTGTCCATCAGTCAGAGTGGGACGGCCACACCCCAAAAATCAATCGACCGAAAATACTGGGAAAAATCCAGGTTTGGTCAATGAGCATCTACCCTAGGCGCGTTTACTAAACAATTTGCTGAATGTAACTAGATCAGTTCTCAGATAAGAGGAAAGAGTCCAGACAGTTGTGTGTATCCCTGGATTTCAGTTCAGCGAATGTGTTTGCCCTGGAGGCTAGCCGCCTCTAATAGTCGAACAGCACGTCAATTGGACGGACGTGTCACGTGAGGCATACGGACCAAACGAAGGCATGCCCTGATTGGTCAGATTGCCAGCCAATCCTAATCAAGCATCTACGACTCGACGCCTTTCGCTCTCTCACGGGCATTCTAGCACGACCTTGTGGAACACTGGATCCACGACTCGACGCCTTTCGCTCCCTCTAGCACGACCTTGTGGAACACTCTGTGACTACCCTATACATACAGTTGTAATAATCTTCCTTTTTCTCCATAAGGGACTGTATAGAGCTACCGTGCCTTTTGATATACCATAGTGGGCGGAGCAGGAAGCCAAGGACCGACACAGAGTTGCACGACTGTTCATCAAATCACAACACTATTCTATCAGGACAGTTGAAATCCACTCTCTACCTGTCACTTACAGTTCTTAAACAGCAGCACCAACACTTTATCAGTGGAATCGGGCGCTTAGCTATCTTAGCCATCTCGTAAGAGATGTCCTGTAGGACTTCCAGTCCCGCGCGTGGATAACATCCAGGATGGCTCAGATGTTGAATGGCCTCCAACTCGAAAGTAGCCGCTTTCATTTTACGCTGTTAACTCATGAACTACCCCAAACGAACCTTCTGCCACCAGGGATTTTCTTTGGGAGTGTCTACATCTACTACTGACTTCCTCGCTTACTTCCAGTTTTATGACTTAACAACACAATTTAACGCCTGGTAATCAGGTGTTTAAATCCGTTTGAGTTCGTCACGTGATTGGGCAACTTTTACAGCCATAAATTGAGACTGTTGTCACTGCGCCATTCTTTAGAAGCGATCCTTTAACATCGGTGATACTGGTGTCCGACGATAAACCTTGGCGGTGCTGTCTGGTTTGACTTTGTCTGTCACAGTGCAGCCACGATTTATGCAACTGCCAACAAGTTCAGTTCAATGGATTGGAAAATTTTGAGGTGGGACTTTAAACTTTCCAAGTGACTCCACTCGTCAGCTGGTTTTGGCTTGCCTGAACAACACACAGCAGTCGTACGTGACCACACACACACACACCGGCCCATCTTGCAAGGGTGTCATGTTCCCCAGTGGCTAGATCATGTCCGACCACAGAACGATGTATCTGGGTATTTTCCTCGGTTTTTCATTCAGTACGTCTGATGATTCTGTGGTGAAGAGAGTTAAAATTCACCCTAAGCTCCGATCCACATATCGGAGTTCTCCCTGCTAGCCAATGAATTGGTCCTACGTGCCAGCTAGCTTACGTGACATAATCTGTTGAAGATTGCAGGAAAACCATGTTCGAGTCACAAAGATTCAGTAATGTGCTTCGGACAATTATCCGTAAATTATTAGAGAATGAAAATATTCTTAGTTGTTTTGAAATTCCAACAAATTTTCAATGGGAACCCAACTCAAAATGAAGCACCAAGTAGCGGGATAATGGATGTTGATCAGATGGCTGTTGATCTGATCCCCGAGTTGGACAATTAACGAGGAGACCTCGGTGGTGCGCAGTTTGATGTACTGCAAATTTTTGGCCTCTGTTTTTGCATGTTTGAATCCAACATTGTTCTCCGTTATCACGCATCATACACTGTTGATTTGCTAGTGTATACATGGTGACATATATTCGGTTCAGGTAAGTTCATCTAGTGTGCTCGGGAAACACGTGAGATTACCTTGAACAGTGCCTCTTAAATGATCAAATTGATTCTCAGTAGGTTACTTGAGTTTACCCAACATGCTTGTGTGAGGATGAGAGGCAAACCATGTAGTATCCAACCCTCCCCCGTCAACATGTCTCTTCTTAAGAATTATTTAGTCCTTTCTAGTCACCCCAAGAGAAAACCCTTCTCGGTGTCTACGAGGAGCAGTGTCTACTCCGAAAGGGTGTTACACCTGAACGATTTTTTCTAGAGCGAGGTGGTTGAAGTAATTAGAGCGCGAACTTACTGACCGGAAGGTCCGTGGTGCCCGCTCTGCCTCTCACATTCCCCTGTCTAGGCTTGGGGAACCTCGCAGTATCCCAACCCTCGTGCTTCCTTCGTGTAGCATGGCAGTAAGGCACCGAAAGGGTGTTACACCTGAACGACTTACTTACTTACCTTCCCCCAGAAAGGAGTCTGGAAGCAAGCAAGGTAGCATTCTTCATCTTGTACGATCAAATAGATACAATCAAGCCCACCGGGTGCGGATACTTGTCGGAAAGCATACTAGCCGATACGCGAACCTAACATTATTAGCGGAGTACCCTCATTTGCAAACAATTTTAGAACCCAAATGAACCTCTCGTTTATGACTTTTTCAAGTAGAACTGACGGAACCTCGGAGACTGCGCCTATTTGATGAGTTCCAAGAAGACCCAAACCGGTCGTGGGTTGCCAAAGAATTTTCAGCAACCTTGTGAGTAGTCTACTATATCTAACGTTATTACATTATATTGTATTATTGTAAAGTTCAAAGTCAAATTACTTATCACATTCGCTTCGTTCGTGACAGGCTTCCATAAATAAAAGTCAGTTTCCCGAGGAACACAAAACACCACTATGGACAAGGAAGGGTTTCGAGGTGAATCTCCAGCGCGATCAGCTGAAAAAAAAGTAAGACAGTCTCGGACGAACTTTGGTTTGTCTGAGTGCATGGCCTAAACAGGTCATTCAATGTTGTCCCGATGACCTTCAGTCTATGTGGACGGCTGTTTCGTACTTCGGCCAGGAAACAAGAGTATAAAAAGCGCCAGTCTGCATCCAAGTTCGAGCAGATGTCCGTCAACTGAAGAGTTGAATTAGAACTACTCCTGAATTGAACCCTGATCAGCTTACAGGGTAAGGGTGAGTTAACGCAGATGCATCCTTGCTCGCGTTCACATCGTTCAGTTATTTCCAACAATTTTTGTATCAGCGCAACTTCAAGGACAAAACTGAGATGTAATCGTATCTGTCGTGTGCGCCCTGAAGGTAGTAAACTCTGCCTTAGTGTGGGTTCGGTCAGTTGATTGGTGGTTCAAGATGAATAAAACACAATCATCAATGTAGAGGATCTTTAGATGAACAGATTTCTTCGATGTTGTGCTTTGCGCAGCCTTGTCACTCGTTCTGAGATGTTTTACATGGAAACTTTGGGATAGTTTGACCGCGGCAACTATTATTCTTAATTTATAGTAATATATACCCTGTAATCTATTTATATTTATATATGTTTGCATTTATTTGTATATTTATGTAGGCATATTTATTTATTCGTAGGCAAGACGGCCCAAGTGGTTAGAGCGCGAATTTACCGACCGGAAGGTCCGTGGTTCGAACCCGACCTCTGTCTCTCGACTTCCCCTGTCTAGGCTTGGGCAACCTGGCAGTATCCCAGCTCTTGTGCCTCCTTCCGTTGGCATGGTAGCTAGACACCGAAAGGGAGCCACAACCGAAAGATTATTTATTATTTTTCTTATGTATTTATTACTATTACATATATTCATCCACTTACGTTGAAACCTTTACATTCCTTTTTTTGCCTAGATTTTATTATCATCCATTGTTTTTGTTGGTATTTTTGTAGTTAGTTGTTTAAATTTGCTCGTTTGTTTATACAATTTTAGCAATTCAACGTCCTCAGCGGGGTTACTGGAGACAAAGCCTGCCCCAGAGCATGTTTTCCGGAACGAGACAGAAACCAAACTTGAAGTACTCTGCGGTCATGTTGGTTTTTGGCAGACATCAAATTTCTTGCCAATTAGGACGTTTAAAAATGCACTTTCCTTTCCACTTTAAAGGGCGATGTTTCGGTGAAGTGGATTAGAAAGTGACTGACAGTGGGTGCTCATCTTGGTTTCTATCTGATTTCCATCATTTAGATATCGTTCGTACGAAAGTAGTCGCTGAATTTGGTTTGTTGACGATTACTCAAGTTTTACCATTAAAGCCAGCGTGAGTTCCGACAAGATCAATTTGCTCGTGGCTGGAGCCTTGAAAACAACGAGTTACGTTTTGGTTTTCCAAAGTTAAGCCAAACCGGGTAGTCACAAGGTAATCTCATAAAATTTTCACAGTTTATGTGAGTGGGGACATTGTGAGCAATAGATGCACATCGACGAAAACACGTGACTGTCTGAGAGAGGTGCTAACTGTAGGCTAATGTTCATTGGTACTTTTCAGACTATCCTTGATAAGAGCTGTTCAAGACGATTAGAGGACGTGATATCACAACGCACTGAGTAACATCGGTAGCCAGCATGCAAGATGTAGAGTGCGATTCCCATTTTACCGAGGAACCTGTCTGTTATTTTCGAAGTAATATATTGTATTTTAAACGATACGCCAAAACTAATCGCCCAGGAAAGGTACAAGACCATAATTTGAACACTCCATGCACTTATAATGAGGTATTTGTACTTCTCGGTGAACAAGTCATCCATTTTATCGATTCGGGAATGATACTTTAGAATTGCAGATAGAACGCATGAAAGAAATTATTCAAAGATTAGCATGAGATAGCTAAGTGAAGGTGTCAACGCAAGTCGTCAATAAAAACGTCTTTTGCGGAAGCGTACTACCGATTCACACGCAAGATTGAGCAGCAGACATGTTTGAATCATCCTGGGCGAGGACGATGTGCGTGCTACCCATTATCGGACACAATTAATGAAGTGTTCTCAGAGCACTACGAATTTGATCGGTCACCAGTGACACCATTGGTTGTTGGTTTATGTTAGCTTTTGGGCGAGTGAGCAAGCTCTTCTAGAGGAGTAAAGTACCAGAAGCGATCACTTTAATAAAACCTCTTACTCCCGAAAGATCACTTATTTAGGCAAACAATAAGCGATTTGTCGTAAGACTTTGTCTCTTTGAGGCGATAAGTTTGTATTTATCTCCTGTCAATCGAAAATGGTCATTTTAGCGGCTCGGTATTTACGGAAATGAAGATTGCTGACGAATTACGCTGCACAGATTAAGCAGGACTGTCACTTTTGAGGTAATTTTCTATGCTTCCGGAAGTCCTCGTGACGCAGAACTTAAAGAGAGACTTCGCTTGGTGATATCACCCTCATCACCTATGATGCGAATAACGAAAGTGAGTGTAGAAGAAACATACTACTCATAAGGTTGCTGGAAAATTTGCTTCAGCCATCGATCGATTTTCTTTCGTCACACGGACGCAGTTTGCGGGTTCCCGTAAACCTGTTGTTATAACTGAAATCAGATTAGTCGCCAGTCACCATTTAGACCCATCTGCGCATAATTTTTTTTCTTGCAGAGACTCAACTGCCTCCCAACAGTTTATCTGGTTTCTTTAGATTGGGTGGTCTACGCAAATTCGAGCTACTTTGCCCCGGTGGTTTTGTGCACATATCTTCAACAATGTGCTCAAATACGCAGTGAAATTGATGAAAGTTGGATAGATATTACTTCAACCTGATGAATCAAAATTGTTCGAAACAAGGAGCAGTGGAAACTTTATAAGCAGAATCGTATCTGAGCCGAACCAAACCAGGATCGTTTAATATGCACAAACTGTGTGCTCTACGTCCGAAGAAGAACCTTGATCTCCAGTAGATTTCAGACGCCATTACATAACTAAGAATGATCTTGAAGTCTTGGTTCGTGGGCAAAGCATGCGAGGTTGAGTGTGGGAGTCATCTGATTGAGTTTTTCGTCAGCGATGGTAGGACGAAAATGTTCCATGTGAGACACTCTTTAAGTTCTCACCTTTTGTGAAGGAAACTACTCACAAGGTTGCTGAAAACTCTACGACAGCTTACGACCGGTTTCGCCCTTCTTGGGGCTCATCAGTTAGGCACAGTCCCCGAGTTACCGTCAACCTTATGTTCCACTTGAACCTTTTGGTTTAAACGATTTACTGGAAAACTAGGTGTCATACTTGCTTTCCGCCAATCAGTAGACAGTCTACACTGCTATTTATCGTTTCATCTCATGGCTTTTTTCTTCGCTGAAAGTACTTGAAGTTCACGGTCCGTCTATGGATGGCTTAGTTTCATAATTTGGGCACAATACACTCTCGTAATATATTGTATTACGTACACCAGCAAGCGATACTAAACGGTGTGTTAGCCCTGAAGTGACCGGTAATCTTAGTTTCCCACGGTAACATGGTACTGGTATTTCGGACCGTCGTTCGGATGTCATGTGCCACTCCAACCGAGAGCACAATTGTTCCTAACGCCTGTGAATAAAGACGACCTAGTGTGAATTCCATTTTGCATAAAGTCCGGAGCGTCGTTTCCAGTTGGTGCCGTTTTACCGTGTGTGTGTGTGTGTAGTGCCTCGCCACAAACACACGGCCACTAAGCCTATGTCAACAGGTCTTTCCAGTTCGGTCCCGGACTCAAAGCAGGAAGTCCGTTCCACACATGCAACAAACGAGTGAACTAATAAATTATTGAAGTGAGTAGTTCACAGATCCGGAGTTGTAGTCAACAGACAACCTGAACTGTAAGCAAGAAGCAAATATATACGACTGAAAATAACAGCAGAAGGGTGATACTAATAAGTGAAATCCACTGAGCTTCACGTTGTGATAAGGGCAGTAGAACGGTAGGTATGTTGCACACCATTTGAAGGAAACGACAGGTGTCAGACACCAAGCAATTCCACGGTGGTGCTGAACGGGAAGAGGAGACTAGCCGCATTGCCTTCTCCATTCCATCAAGCGTTATCACAATGAGGATCACTTCTGACGACTGGTAAACCTGGGAATTGGTGAAATTTGACCTACAGCAAGGTTCTTGATGATTTTTCTCACAAAAATCGTTTCTTTGCTATTAAATGACGTTAACCTAATACAAAAAGCGTTTTCTATTGTCCCTAGTCTTCGAGTCCGTCCCGCTTGAATGCTAATCACTTATCTGTTGAGGTTATACATCCCCTTTGGCGCTGAGAAGGCTAATCGGAGTAGACTGCAAGGCACCAGGTAGATTTTTGTGAAAAGATTGTCTTCTTGGCGCCGTTGTTGCACCTGAAAAACATCTGGGTCTGGAAAACTTGTTGAGGGGGTAGACGACAGTCTGTACCGATTTCTTCCAAGAAGTCTTGTCCATGCAGTCGAATGAATTCCAAGTAGTGCATGTTACATATCAATCTCTGAGGTTCATTCAAATTTAGTCTTTCACGAATGAAAATAAGCTGAGCACAGGAAAAATGACTGAACACAACTCAACTATTGTCAGGCGCCATGCCTGTGACGCAAAAAATATGGAATCCACAAGAGACAAGACGGCAGAAATAGTAGGGTTTGATCTGCTAAAACAGTCTTGGAAAGAGTCAAATGCCTTCGAGAAAGACACTCAATTGCAAATCAATTTGGTTTACACGAGAGTCTCAACTGAATCTCTCGTTTATCATATCCTACAACTAAATGTTCTGCACACGGGCCACCTCATGATTCAGTTGGCACGATATTCGAGATATCGAAGTATATTTTCATAAAGGAAACTACTCACACGGTTGCTGAAGACTCTTCGGCAGCCCACAACCGGTTTTGTCGCTCTTGGGGCTCATCAGGTACGCGCAGTCCCCGAGTTTCCGTCAACTTTATGATGATCATCTCGAAAACGGTCCAATTTGGATTCAAGTAGAGCATATGGTTGACAAAAATTCGGGGACTACGCCTACGCAATGTGCTCCATGAAGGAAGAAAACNGTTGACGGAAACTCGGGGACTGCGCTTACCTGATGGGTCCCAAGAAGGGTGAAACCGGTCGTGGGCTGTCGAAGAGTTTCCAGCAACCCTGTGAGCAGTTTCCTTTAAGTCAAATGCCTTATTTTATATTCCACTATATCGGTTTCCAATCGTCCCGGCTAAAAACGGTCAATGATGTCGAGTTTATATATGGACTGCATCGCTTATTCTGTACAGTCGGATCAGGCTCTAAAAGCTGATTTTTTGAGCAGGCCACAAACTAGGTTTTATTGCTTTATGCAAGAACTGACAAATGACGCGAAACGGCACAACGCGCGCGGTATTCAGATCACACAACCAAGTAGCCCAAAAAATAAGGGACACTCGGATGAAATTTACCAAACTAAGGAATGTTCCTCTCGGAGAAAAGAACTGCTGAACATCCATATTGTTTGTCATTGTCCGACCTTCGCGGCGCCTTGTGAGAATACACTTACCAAACCGTTTCCATCGTAAGATTAGAATCGTACTGAGGGTCATCAATGTCTTTCTATTTTGCCAACAACCGTTTCCAAATTAAATGGATCTAACTGACTTTGTACCATGCGTTCGAAGAACGAGCATCATTTTTCCGATGCTCGAGATGGCTGATGTGACTAGAGCGCGAATTTACTGACCGGAACGTCCGCGGTTCGAACCCGACCTCTGCCTCTCGACTTCCCCTGTCTAGGCTTGGACAACCTGGCGGTATCCCACCACTCGCACCGCCTTTTGGTGGTAAAGCAGTCAGGCACCGAAAGAATGATTTTTTCATCGTTTTTCCCTGAATATGAGTTTTAACCGTCAGAAGTTCCTAAATCACAGTCCGTACTCCCATCTCCCCTTAAAAAATCAAGGAACTCATTGCAAAACTAAGCTTTGGTATGTTCTTGATGAAACCGCTTACGATGGTTTATGAGTTTGCTGTGAGGTCGCATTCCTTGTTCGAATTAACCTATGCCGCATAGTATTCAACAGCTGCTTCACAGACACTAAAAGTGCATACTAAACACAAATAACTGAAGAAATTGGTGAATGAAGGCTGAAACGGCCAACCAGCATAGTAGTAAGTAGCCTGAATCCAGGCGCAAAAATCAAGTCAGGCGGTTGAATATCAAGGGCTTCACGATTGAGTACTTCTTGGAGATCTGAGAACAGTAAATCAACGCTAAAAACACTACAGAACTTCAGATTGTTACATTTTGAAATAAGTGACTGAACTGAGCGAGGTGTTTGAAACATCAGGAGATAAAAGGCACTCAGACGGCGCAATTTTGTTTTAAAAGCAATAGTAGACATTCAGTACGACACATCTTCATAGATGTATATGGATTAAAAAGAAATGCAAGGAAGTTGTTCAATGTGAGGTAGAACCATCAAAAGTTCCCAGTTTGCATTTAAACCTAAGATCCTGAAATCATCGCGCGACTTAACTAATCAGCGTTTATAACAAAATCAGGATCTTAGTGGATCGAAAATAACCGTCCATTGATGCCTAGCTCACGTGCTACCATAGGGAGGCAAGAAGATATGGATTCTATCAGGCCTGCTGCGCCTAGACAGGGCTAGTCTAAAGGCAGAGTTTCCGTTCAAACCACGGATAATCCGGTCAGTACACTCACGCTTCAACCGCATGGCTTCCCGAGCTCCAACCGTACAACACATTGGTTAATCCGCCGATTTACTGATTGGAACCAAACTAATGCAGAAGAAGTTCCAAAACACCCGTCCGCCACAATGAATCAAGACCATCACTTGGTATACTCAAGAATAGTTTGAATTATCTGGGGGTGTACGACACAAAACGACGGGCAGTATATGCACGCATTGGGCCGCTTATGGTTGTGTCCAGGATCAGGGTGATTCCTCATCCCATGCTCTTAAAATAGAATACTGGCGGAATGCAACAAACCCTGTGTTTGCGACAAAGCTCTATTCAAGGGCTTAGTAAGGTATTGCGGAGATGTAAACGTGTAGTGTATTACTGTGAAGCCTTGGTCACATCAAGGGAGTGAGACAGGGGACACATTGATGAATCAAGAGATTACAAGCGAAAGTATGTGCAGCGTTGTTGCTTCACAATCTCAGGTGGAGATAAGGCTTGCAATTCAACATTCCAACGCAGAGTTGAGCCTCTGTCACGACGTGACGTAAAATGGTCCATTCTGATTTGTCTCATCGCTTTATCACTATCGGGGAGCAGTAGGGTGAGCTTCAAGTTGGTCTGTTTTTGTGTGTTCTACGCCGGCAACAACCAACGCACAGTGGTGATATGGAAAAATGAAAGAACTGTGAAAGGCGCTGTAGGTGTTTTAAGCTGATGTATCGGTAAACGAGAGAAAATGAAAGTTAAAAATACTGCAATCATACCACAGTGATGTCCAATCCATTGACAGAATTACGCCGTTTTGCAGTACAAACTGTTCCGGTTGTCCAAAGTTCTGATCGTGTTCTGCGAGTGCACCAGGTGCGAACGTTTTGAAGTGTTTGTTCTGATTTCCCAAAAAGATATTGTTTGGAGGAAGCTCCCCTGTCATTATATTACCCGTCAAGAGCACCGGATAATTAGTTTTGGCCAACTTCAATATGCCGGCCAATTTGTGATATGTAGGGCCGATTCGAAAACGTTCCGCAAATTCGTCCTGATTTATGTGTATGAACATATTTCGCGACTTGCTGCAAGGAGCCGTGAAATCCCGACCTTCATGCCGACGTTCTCGAAAACTTGATTATGCGTGGCTCTTGATTATATCAAAGCTGCTGAATTTACACCGGCTGAAATGCAATGGATGAATAGGTAGACTTAACAGGTTTAGCATCAACTGAAGACAAGTAAACGTCTGACTGACGTGACAGCCAGTTCGCGAGTATGAAATGTTTTCCTCCATATCGGCCTTCGTATCGGCGTCAGTTTTCTTTCGCTACGATTTAGTTGTCGCTTATTGGCTGACACCCATTTCAGAGCACCAAGACACAATTTAGAACCCTCAGACAACACGAAATCACATCCAGCCAAATTGGTGACGTGTAAACTTCTCCGGATAAACAAACGAAATAAGACATCACTAAATCATAATCAAGGAGGTGACGTTTTACTGCAGCATTCAAAACATTTTGACGTCGTTTTCATTTTGAAAGTGGTGACTAAAGTAGACCACGTGTTTGAAGCATCAGGAGCTAGGCAGCCCTCGGATGGTGCCATTTCGTTCTGAAAGAAATATTACCCATTAATTCCGATACCATTTCATGTACATGTATAAGCTCAAGATTACTCGCCGCACGTCGATCAGCCAGTCATCACACGACATCCCACCGACCAATCACTGCTGTGTGAAATATTGATTGATCGACGGGATAACCAATTAAAACATGGATTGGGCCTCGTGTCCATGGAAGTGACAAATGCACGGCTGAGCTGGAGGGGAACATGACTGATTTAGTGAATACTGAAATGCTTGGAATCGTAAATAATAGAACACGGATATGTGATTCGCAAACATGTAAAGCCGGCTTTGTAGATAGGCGTGACAATCGCTTCCTTCCAAGCAGAAGGAAGGCGGCCTTCGTCAAGTGACTGACGAACCACCAGTTATAAATGACTTGCCAGTGTAGACGACGCTTTCTTCAGGATCCTTGGATGGAGCCCGTCGGGCGCAAACATGTAAATCAGCTCTCACGCATAACTCTCCCATTTCACATGAGAGCAAGGAAGAAGTCAGCACAAGACACATCAATATCGACACGAAAACACAATGTAGGAAAGCGGCCAAATACCTAAAGAAAATAAATGAAAACATAGCAGACCGTTTTTCATAAAGGAAACTACTCACAAGTTTGATTTGCAAATTAGTGTATTTCTCGATAACAGGGCGTTGTTTCCAGGAAAATGACCACATGGTTGCGGAGGGACAATCTGATCAGCAATATTCTCAAATCACACATCAATTGTCAGCCGACACACAGCCTACACAGTCCTACGAAGGAATTTGAACAGACAAGACGCGTTGAAAGATTATGGTCCCGCGAAAATATCACTGTAACTCGACGTGTTTCGGGGACTGAAGTAGTGCTTAAGATATCTCGCATTTAGTTACGTTGACTCGAGACTGTTCAGTCTGAGGCAGGAGAGGGGTTGACGATGTCACATCGATTGGTGATGAAATGTCTGCAACCCAACTGCAAAGTTCGGCGAACAGACCAACAACCAAATCTCCCAAATCACTCAGCTATCACGTGGTTACAACAGAAATGCAAGATCCCGGTACCACTGACTCATGGGAACGAATTCCCAAAAACGACTCTCTCACAAGCTGTTCTGGCAAGTTTCTCTCCAGAAGTGACCTGTGTGATAGAACCTATCGGTCAGCCTTCGTGGTTTTCAGGATGTGTGCCGGGCTTGTTATCCGAAAGCAAAGTGGGTCCGAAGTGACGTACCAGACCACAGTGTGCACGTCTGCGTTGTGTAGACTATCGAAGAGGAACGCACTGAAGAACTACTCTTGGGAGGCAGGTGTCCGCAGGATCATTCTCCCATCCGAGGTATCCTCACCCCCTTGAATACCTGGTTAAAATATTGATTCATCTTTAATCCACCTCAGATAACTAAATACACGAATATTATACACTTATCACATGACCGGGAATTATCACCTTTTGATGAAGAGTTATTAGACCGAAATTTATAGTTTAAACTAATTCACTTCAGCCGACAGAAATGGTTGCTGAAGATCGATGCAACCGCTGAAGATGGAAGTGAATTAATCGACGCCATTTAAACCAGGTTTTTTTTCTGGTATTTCCGCGTTTTAACTGATTTCGCACTCGGTTTGAATGAGAATTTCGGTTGGTCTGATGTTGAAGTGACACACATCGTGTCCTTTCAGTAATTTCTCGAATGCATGTTATTCGCAATCATGAGTAGTGTTCACATGATGAAGCCGACATGCACAGTTGTCAAATCACTTGGATCTCACTGTGTTCAGTTCTAAATTTAAACTCTGTTATTTGTCACGCAGGTTGTAATCTTTTCGAAAAATGTCCTCAACAAAGAATAACCAATCAGAATGGCAGGCGATTGCGACAGTTGGTCTCGTTTCGGACAGTGGATACAGATGGGAGGCAGTATTACCAGGACTACAGTATACGACATGCCCCTAGTGAATTCTCAAATTGGAAAAGGTGGCCAAGTTTGACTTCAGATTGTTGGCATGTATTGCGAAAGTTGCGAATGCAGCAGGTTGCCGGAAGACGGATACTCTCATTCTGAACGTTGCAGCGACCGTATTACAATTCTCCTCAAACGGCAAAATATCACATGACACTTGAACTGAAACGAGTTGGTCAATCCGAAGCACGATTTGTGCCCATCCAATGATTGGTCGCTTGTAAAAATACAAGATTAGGCCATCAATTACTTAGAAGTTCAAGAGTTATGCTGAATAACGGATGCATGCAGGCTGAACGAAATCGGTCACTTGTGGATGTAACCAGAAAGGGTTTTTAGACCATTCAGACTTTCTCTAGCGCAAATTTGAAAGAAGGCCCATGTAGAGATCCAGAAATCTCCCTTAATGCGAAATTTGTCTTTCTCACGAACTTATTAAAGACTGACCTTCATACAACTGCCTGCTTCATGTAGGCTAAGTGAGGCAACCATGCTAAATAAAATGTGTAAGGCCTCCTTCCCACAGAGCTCATCAGGTCCAAAGTTCCTTCGCTGGAGAGAAATGATTCTTCCAGTTAAACATTTTACATCCTGTTCCCCATCAGTTTAATTGAGGTAGCCCAACTCGAATCACTGTTCTGTTTCATGGTACGGTTGTCTGACCCTGGAAACGCTGATGCGGCAACGTTCACACAATTTGAAAATGGACATCTCTCCAGCAAACAGAATTTAACCTGCTCTCTGATAAGGTACTGCGGAGTGAATCAAACTATCCAGATCGCCTGAGTGAGTGTCTGGAGGTGTAGGCACCTCGGAATGATCGTGGTAAGATAGCACCAAGTCCCTTCCCCGTCCACCTTTACTCTGTTCTTTACAATAAAGCTTTCAAATAAATCATGGTTGTACGGCAGTGAAGCATTGATGTTGAACACTGATGTCATGCTGTCGACGATGATGATGATGATGATGATGACGATGACGATGATTCAAGTGATGTTCCAAGAGAGGCAGCAAAGGGACTCACTAAATATGTGCGCCAGTACAATAGCGGACAGGTCATATGACCGAATCATGTATCCGCTGATCAATGGATCACCAGTGTTATGCCCTCGAACGACACACAAACGATCCTGCTGAATGTTGCTAAAAAGGCGTGAGAACTTGCACGGCACCGCTGCCTTAGACTGTTAATCTCGCTTGGTGTCGAGTGTGACGGCAACTGCCTTCACCATAGTTACTGGATGTGGAGGTATCGAATCCCAGCCGATGGTTGAAACAAATGCTCCCAAAATGGCCACATTAGTTCCATGCCCAGTCGTTACGTATGGGCAACTTCTTTCGTAGTTGCCATGGCTACCCACGAAACCGTGACGACCAAACTGTACACTTCTGTTCCGGCCTAACAATCAACTTTAGAGCTGTCATTTGTATGGTACTGAAGTTTATAGCCCTCCACAAGTGAACTCACAACAACGTTGGTCTTCTAGCTACGGCTCTCAGCAACCTGGCTCTCACCAAACTTAATGGTACGCATACACCAAGCAATGAAGCCATACCGACAAATGGCTTATCCAGACAGCGGCAGTGTGCGCCTTGAGTGTTTGCCACATCACGCGCATTAGATCATGACAAAACTGTCAGGCTTTACTAAATTCCTGGAGGAAAACTTGGTTTATCCCAGCCACTCTGACCTCGGTCAATAACGAATGGCTGAGAAAGCATGGTTCGATTGATTTTTCTGGTACGGACAAATAGATGAAGTAGTTGGGTTGGTCAAACTAGTCCACTTTTATGACGCAAGCGTAGAATCACGACAGAGCGTAGAATCCAGAGCCGACATTTTCGTCAGAATCGTTCGCTTGAGAGGTGGGAGTTCTGCTCTACAAACCTAACTAGAAAACCAACCGAAATTTTCGGCCGCTTTGGTATTATCCTAGTGTGACCAGGACGGAATGATGTACACAGGCTTGGCCTTTTTATCCAACTTCATCTCGCGTCTGATGACCTTCGGTGTTTATAGTGATTTGACGGGTCTAAGCGTGGTTGTCTGTCTTCGCCGGCATTTATTCAAACTCACGAAAAGCTGATGAGATACACGGTATTAGGTTCCGTCCTGTTCTCATGAAGTCCGGCTGGAATGCTTCTTTTGGAATCGGGTCACTAGCTAAGAGAACATTCGCATGCCTACGGACTCAAGATTACCGATCCAGAGAGGGTTGAATGGACTGAAAAGCCCTCGGAATTCGTCGACTTTGTCTCACCCGTCTCATCCCTTCGGGATCGAATCCAGCGTCTTCCATCTGGGAGTATGGCCTACTAATTGGCACCTTACACAACCGAAATGTACATTGTTCTCGGCAGTGGTTGGAAACCGGTGTCATCGCAACACGAAAAATGTGCCATCATTTACGGTGCCTGCTCACATGGTTCTCTACCGGTTGCCGAGATATGGTCGCCTCTGGTGATCAGGAGCCGTGGACCTTTCGAGGTGGTCTAATCACCGAACTTCAGCGCATTCTTCCACTGAAATCGGTCCAAGATCTGCTTCTTGCGCCCGGTCGTCGCTGAGAACAACGGGCAACAATTGTATTTAGGTTGACAATCTGGATGTCGTTGTTCTCATTGTTCTACTTAGTTCTCATGCGATGTATAAACGAACGGGAGGTATGAAATTATAGGTGTCATTTGGGCCTCGTTCAGAACGATTTTCTAATCGTATTTTGCCAGTTGTGCCGGGTTCCCTTCCATGAGAATCTAGATTGTCGGCATTTGTCGGACAGAATGCGAGAACACAATCCCGTATCTCGGAGCGGTAGTGGGAAGAAACCAGGCTCAAGCGAGATTGCAGCACATTTGGCCGAAACCAGTCATGTCATAGACAAGGAGCAAGCCTTCATCATCACATACCCGGTACCTCTGAACCGATCACGACTGGTACGATCCAGACTACTATCGATCGCAGAGGCGATTGGAATCCGACTGCTGGATCCGCAACTTTCCATCCTAAAGAAACTTGTGCGACCTCTGAACTTGAACAGGCCTCAGGTCAATGGGTCACGGAATCAGGTAGAATTGTGGGACCGGAGGCCTGTTCAAGTTCAGAGGTCGCACAAGTTTCTTTAGGATGGAAAGTTGCGGATCCAGCAGTCGGATTCCAATCGCCTCTGCGATCGATAGTAGTCTGGATCGTACCAGTCGTGATCGGTTCAGAGGTACCGGGTATGTGATGATGAAGGCTTGCTCCTTGTCTATGACATGACTGGTTTCAAGCTTTGTTCGCTACATTCTTCGTTCTCATGACTACTACGGCCATATTCGTGATTGATGTGTTTTCTGATCCTCTGTTCCGCATAGGTTCAATCCTGTGGGATCCAGCAGAAATGATAGGTACTTGGAATTCTAGAATACACATAAAGCGATCCCTCCCGCTTATCGTGGCATACTTACCTTGGGATACTACTGCATTTTTAAATAGAATTTTTTTTAAAATTCCTAGTAAGATCTGACGGGAAATTTTAATGGCATGCAGATGTCGAGCTAACATGTCCCGGGATGTTCACAAAGTCTCTTGTTCATGCAAGATTGCATGGCTTAAATTGACATCTCTAATTCGCATCAAGCTATCATTCAATTACAATTCAGGCACCTCAGGATCTCTGTGGATTCGTTCAAGGATTTTACGGAGGTACTTTTGAGGAATAAATGTGACTTCCTCATGTACAATCGGCATGGCCTTTGGGTTAGAGGGGCAATTTTTTATTACGGATTACTACGGTAATTCTGTGGGCCTTCTGTCAAACAGTTGACGTGGAAACGGATTTTGGTGGCACGTATCATATGACCGAAGCTTGAACGAAAGTAGTGGACTGGAAACCCACGCTTACCAAGACTACTGGTACGGTTATTGTGTAGTATAGTAGACTGTCCGAGAATCGCTTTCTCAGTTCCAAGATAAACATACAGGATCTTGCCATTTCGGTCATCCACTCAATTCTAGCCTCTGAATTGTTCACTGAAACCAAAACGGCCTCGCCAGATTGCACATTCGGAGGTGGACACCCATGGAAATTCGAAACTGATGAGCCAGTCCCAAGAAAGGCGGTGCACGCTACACCTGCAGCAAATGTTTAGAGCTTTCCGAGGCACCCTCCATTGGTTTCGGCTTTTCATGATGAATTGCAGCATTACGGCAGGAAGTGTCTTCGATGGTCACCTGTTTGTCTTCGTCGAACTCCGACTGCTACTCAGTTCTAATCACTTGTACATCAATATTATGACAATATATATAAAGTACGTGCTGTATTTCATCGATCAATACTACCGCACATAGGAAACTTCGCCAGACCAGCAATATTCCCGTATGGTGAGACAGTCGTGTTTGAGACTTCCTACCTACGAGTCAGTGGTGCCGGGATCCTGCATCCCTGTCGTAATCACGTGATAGCTGAGTGATTTGGGAGACTGATGGAACTTATTCCATCGTGTTGGATACTCTAAGTACTTGAGTGAGAAAGCCTTCAGAGAAGACAAACGACACCGGACGAAGATCGACCACACTGCGGATGAACCAACGGAAGAAATAGTGCCACGACTCAGCTGGCCAGAAGAAGAAGTTAGTGAAATGTTACAAAAGTTTGAATTGAATATACAGATCCTATTAGCGATTCGCATGCCAGTAGTGGGTTGACTTCTCAGTGACTGCCTGGTTGCGAAATACAAAACTAAGGGCTGGATTTGCCAGCACAACTCCAACTCTGACGAGACCTTACTTACCATTTCTGATCTATTCAACCCACTTGTTCCCATTGGCGATTGAAAACAATATTATGCAGAGTTCACTGCTCGTCGCACATCCTCTCTGTAGGTTCAGTGCAAACCATCATGTTGCTCCTGCTTGGGAGTTCCAGAGCAATGTGTCAACTGACGGATTCCACGTTCCTCGATAGATCCAAACTCCGCGCGAACATCATATCGCATGCTTGATGCACTGGGTGTTGGCTTTGTTCACGTGCAAGTCCGCCTCATTTTGGTCAAGAATACTACCGCGTGAATATCTTGCTGTCAACGTAGAACCCAGATATTTCACACTTCTTCCAGTATGCCGAAGAGATTTCATCTCCACCGCTTTCCACATATGATGGAATTAGTAAACGGATCTTCATGAAATCATTCAAGGATTCAGGTGACAGGTAATGTGACCGCCAGGATTGAAGGATATTCGGCGCTATATCGAGTCCACATGTGGATTGCCATTTTGAAAGGCTTTAGGAAACTACCAGCTGAAAGTTCCAAGACTGTCATTTGTCCTCTTCTCCCTCAGACTGCACAAGCTTGAGTCAACCTAATAAAATGTGTGGTATCCTATAGGAGTAAGCACTACTTCAGTTTCCCAATCACGTCGAGTTACGGTGATATTTTCGTGGGACCATAATCCTTTCAGCCCGTTTTGTCCTTTCGAATTCCTTCGTATGACTGTGTAGGCTGTGCCTGCTGACAATTGATGTGTGATTTGCGAATATTGCAGATCACAATGGCACTCCGTAACTGTGTGGTCATTTTCTCTGGAAACAACGTTCTGTTATGTTTTCAATTATTTTCTGTTTGCCTTTATCCGCTTTCCTACGTTGTCTTTCCGTGTCGATATTTGATGTGTCTTGTACTAACTGCTTCCCTGTTCATCTATGTAATCTGGGAATTATACATGAAAGCTGATTTACATGTTTGCGAATCACATATCCGTGTTCTATTATTTACGATTCCAAGCATTTCAGTATTCACTAAATCAGTCATGTTCCCCTCCAGCTCAGCCGTGCATTTGTCACTTCCATGGACACGAGGCCCAATCCATGTTTTAATTGGTCATCCCGTCGATCAATCAATATTTCACACAGCAGTGATTGGTCGGTGGGATGTCGTGTGATGACTGGCTGATCGACGTGCGGCGAGTAATCTTGAGCTTATACATGTACATGAAATGGTATCGGAATTAATGGGTAATATTTCTTTCAGAACGAAATGGCACCATCCGAGGGCTGCCTAGCTCCTGATGCTTCAAACACGTGGTCTACTTTAGTCACCACTTTCAAAATGAAAACGACGTCAAAATGTTTTGAATGCTGCAGTAAAACGTCACCTCCTTGATTATGATTTAGTGATGTCTTATTTCGTTTGTTTATCCGGAGAAGTTCACACGTCACCAATTTGTCTGGGTGTGATTTCGTATTGTCTGAGGGTTCTAAATTGTGTCTTGGTGCTCTGAAATGGGTGTTAGCCAATAAGCGACGACTAAATCGTAGCGAACGGAAACTGACGCCGATACGAAGGCCGATATGGAGGAAAACATTTCATACTCGCGAACTGGCTGTCACGTCAGTCAGACGTCCACTTGTCTTCAGTTGACGCTAAACCTGTTAAGTTTACCCATTCAACCATTGCATTTCAGCCGGTGTAAATTCAGTAGCTTTGATATAATCAAGAGCCACGCATAATCAAGTTTTCGAGAGCGTTATGATGAAGGTCGGGATTTCACGGCTCCTTGCAACAAGTCGCGAAATATGTTCATACGCGTAAATCGAATCGGCCCTACATATCACAAATTGGCTGGCATATTGAGGTTGACCAAGACTAATTGGCCGATGCTCCGGACAAGACATATAATGACAGGGGACTTTCCCCTAAACCTCTTTCTAGGAAATCCGAAGGAACACTTCACAATGTTCGCACCTGATGCGCTCGCAGCAAACGATCAGAATTTTGTATAACCGAACTAGTTTGTACTGGGGAACCGCCTAGTCCTGTGCGGTGAACTGGACTTCAATGTGGTATCTTTGCAGTATTTTTAACTTTCATTTTTTCTCCTTTACTGATACATCCGCTTGAAACGAACAGCGCATTTCTCAGTTCTTTCATTTTTCCATATCACCCCTGTGCGTTGGTTGTCGCCGGCGTAGAATAGACTAAAACAGACCAGCTTGAAGCTCACCCTACCGCTCCCTGAAGTTGATAAAGCGATGTATATGTATGAGATAAATTAGAATGGACCATTTCACGTCACGCCGTGACAGAGGCTCAAATCTGCGTTTTGAACTGTTGAATCGCATGATGTCTCTCCATCTGAGCTTCTGAAGCGACACAACTGCATATATTTTCGCGTATAATCTATTGATTCATCGATTTGTTCTCTGTCTCACTCACTTGGTGTGACTAAAGCTTCCCTAATACGCTAAACATTCACATCTCCGCAATGCTCCATCGCAAACGCAGGATTGTTGCATTCTACCGGCGCATTAAACTTTAGAACGTTGTGGTACCGAATCACTTTGATCCTGGACAGGACTATAAGCGTCCCAATGCGTGCACATACTCCTCGTCGTTTTGTGTCGGACGCCCTCAGATCATTCAAACTATTCATTAGGATCCAAAGTATACCAAGTAATGGTCTCGCTTTATTGTAACGGACGGGATTTTTGGAACTCAATCCGCGTTATTTGGATTCCTATGAGTAAATCTGATTGACCAATGTGTTGTACGGTTGGTGCTCGGGAAGGCAAGCGGTTGAAGCGTGAGCTTATTGACCGGATTATCCGTGGTTTGAACGGAAACTCTGCCTTTAGACTAGCCCTGTCTAGGCGTAGCAGACCTGATAGAATCCACGTCTCCTTGCTTCCCTCTGGTGGCGTGGGAGCTAAGCACCGAAAGAAGGTTATGGCTGAATGATTTTCATTGCACAACTGTCGCATTCTTGCTGATAATCACCAATGATATGTATCTTACGATTCGTCAGGAACATTGAAATCGCGTCCTTTTTGTTGGCTACTCTTTATTCATCCTTCATGCCTTTTGAGAAGTCGTTCAACGAACAAGTAGGGTAGAAGAAGCACCAAGAGTGTCTTGCGCTGCAAGTTGAGCGCAGGCATCCATTACAAACGGTTCAAGATGCGCCGGTTTCCGTCTAGCAAGTCCTAGGAGCCATTTATAAGTCAAATCTTGTCATCAAGAACACAATCATAAGATGAACAACATTTTGTACCCCGAATTCCTGTAAACCGAAGACAAACCAAAAAGGAGCTAGGCACCTGCAAAGCCTTGTTAAATTATGGGGCGCTCTACCTCAGATGTACACTCGACACGGCGTAAACCCCTCAACTCATTTCTCTCTTTGGCTCCATAAGCCGTGCTCTCCAATGACACGGGCAGTAAAGACGATACAACCTTACCCTTTTTTGGTCTCAGGATATATCCCACTCCCCATGCCCATAGAAAGTTTCACCTGCGGGGCAACATCAGAACCCGAAGCGAAATACCCATAATGTGGCTTTCTTCCAGCCTAGACCATCTTCACAAACTAAAGGTTGTATCCTCCGTCGCTGATATGACCAATAAACTATCCGTAATATACTGAATCATGAGAATAGAAATGCCCACAGCTCCTCGTCACTCGCTCGGTCTGCAATGACAGTGAACATGCAGTAAGCTAATATTATCAGGGCCGCGGCCTTAGTTTTAGCCAATTGGAGCCTTGCAGCCGGTTAGGTTCTTGTACTGGACTACCTTAGTCCAGCAGCAAACCAGCTAATGCAGAACGCATTTCCATAAACCAAGTGTTACCGCAAGATTCCTCATCACCGTGGCATCAGCCTCCTGGTTTTTCAAGAAAACTGGGTTAAAGCCCACCCATCGCTCACTGATTTAACGTCGGAGGTGCAGTGAACAGTTGCCCTAAATACTGCATTTATGGTCATTTAAATGAACGAAAATGCCAGGTCCTCACTGGTTTTGCCCACTCTCTCCGAACGGCTTCTACACGCCAACACACTAGCTGCCGGTTCAATAGACCCTTAGGCAGCGGCATCCAAACCGGTGTGCCAAAGCTTTCTCTCTTATCTGCAGCTTATACACACCCTATGGAAACTCCAGTCGCAAACTTCACTGGAACCTACTCCTTCTAATTATCCGAGCCACCGCTTGTCAACCTTATCCAGCCATGATGTAACACCCAGCCAGAAAAACTCCTACATACGCCATCCTGTCCCTAAAATTTGCGCATTCTGTAGACAACTCATTACGGGCAATCACGTGACCGATAAAGCCCCGTAGGATCCACTACTCAATGTCAGCCTGGCCGCCACCTTTGCGGTACCGAAGACGAGACTTAAGTATCCAAGCGAGAGGCACCCTTCAGGGTGCAGGAGATGGTGCATCAAGCCTATATGCAACCATACGCTTCCGGTAGCTTCACTCTCCATCCATGCAATCCAAGCGGTCCTTTAATACGTACTCATTCCACCATCACGGCTACACCCAATCCCTTTCAACAACAAGCGTTCTTCCACCGATTCACAGTACCTTTCGCCCGTCATCACATCCGTTCCTACATTAGCTTTCTTCACACTGTTGAATCTAACTTCACCTTCTGATAATTCCCCATTCGTTTGCTTACTTTGCCTATGTACTTTTGATCTGCAGTCGTTTTGCTTATCCGTTGACGCAGAGCCGTCCAGTCCAACACTCCTGTATTGTATATGGGTCTGTGTGTGAATGTAGGCAGCTGACCTACTTACACAGGGACACTCATGTCCCGTTTGCTGAGCGTGCTTGGCATGCTTGTTTTCTCATGGGTTCCATGTGATCGCACGTCCAATGGGAACCACGAGACTGTCGCCGGAAGGGATGACCACAACCCAAACAACTGAGTCACCATTCCGCCCGCCGTTGTTTGGTGTGAGGATGTTGTCACCGTACTGTGCCGGTCAGTGACAGATATGTTAACTTGATGACCCTATGAACGTGTTGTAGATACTTGCTTGCCCAGTATAAATAGAACCGTAAAATTACGAACCCGATTCTCCCTTTTGATATTCGGGATTGTCGAACCTATGCGTCGGTCAAAGTTCCGTATCCAGGACCCCAACATACGCCGTGTGCCTAAAAGCTTTCCATAGCTTTCGCAGGCCTTTCCCAAAATAAAGCACGGCATACAGGTTTATTTACCGGGGTTGTAATGTATCGTGTGGTGATTAAACGTGCAAGTCTTCACAGAAAACTAGCAGAAACACAACAACGCCAGTCCATCTCATCTACGGTATTCTCCTCCCTCTAAGAGCGGTCGCCCAAAACAGGTGCGAACGACTAGGCTAAATAAACCAGGTTACAATATCCAGTAGTTGATTCCAACCCAAAGCCGACCATAATGTTCGTGCACCCTTAGCAAGGGAGCTGCACATCATAATTATCCGTCCAATTATTCATGTTTATTGAGTGCTTGCTGTCCACTGTCACGCCACAAGAAGGATCCCGAATCACAAAACTTGTCAATCTTTCCCATCACCGACGACAATAGCTTCGTGTCTAAAGCTTTTTTCTACGTCACAATGCTGGATTATTTGCGCTGAGTGAACATTTTGGACTTGTGTGAACTGGCATTCAACGGGATATTCTATCAATTTGGTTCGATAATAATAATAATAATGTTTACTCCTAACTGATGGGTGGCATACCGTCAGGCATTGATATAAAGTTACATTCGGAATATGGTATGAATGACAGAATTTGTGGACAGTGGGTATTGCGCGGAAAAGGGACGGTGTCACCTCTAGACCGGTACGGGCAGGGTAGTAGTTACCACTACCGTTTCTTTTGATGGAAAATATCGGGCAAAAAAGAGTTACATCGTTATAATTTGAAAGTCGCGAGGAGGAGGGTAAAACAAGAGGCATCCTGCCTGAAACATGACAAGAAAACCGCAAGTTTTGGAGAATGAGAAAACAGAACAACGGATTCGGTGCAGCAGTAGAATGGGCGTAATCCTGCCGGTCAATTTGAAGTAAACGCTAAAACTGCCACTGAAGCATAGTGACCTTGAACTGCTGGGCTTATGACCAGGGCCAAAAAACGCATAGGTTGGAATGGAGGAGTGGAAGGATAAGAAATGAGGATGAATGATGACAGGAATCCCGGAATCGTGGTACGCATCGTAAATGTAGGGACTCACTGGGGGTCGCGGTTTTAGTGGAGTCGGATGTGAAAGCTCCTTGGATTGAAATGGTGAATACACACAAACCGGCATGCGAACTGTATAGAAAATCATTGATTTTGTGTGGAGCACAAACCACGTGGTTAAATCCGGACGAAAGTTCCAAGAGATTCGAATAAACGCGTCCTGAAGTCGACCGTGGCCAGGTGAAGTGTTTGTTCGTAATTGCAGCCAATGGAACGAGGGAGCGAGATGGCATTGTCAAGAGTAGAAAGGGAATATGTGCGGGTGTGCTATCAAACTGGATATGGCATGCCGTGCCATCAATGGTCTAATATACTTCGGTTTTTGGACAACCCTGCGACGGACGTCATATTAAACGTCCCCGGGCTAGGATGTGCAATTCTTTAAGCAGCGGGAAGTTTAAGGTTGGTTGGT